>NW_027590510.1:27500-289910 GCF_964213995.1 Mustelus asterias
CTCACACACAGACACTCTCTCTCTCACACACACACACACACTCTCTCTCACACACAGTCTCTCTCTCACACACAGTCTCTCTCTCACACACTCTCTCTCTCACACACACACTCTCTCTCACACACACACTCTCTCTCACACACACACACACTCTCTCTCACACACACACTCTCTCTCACACACACACTCTCTCTCACACACACACTCTCTCTCACACACACACTCTCTTTCTCTCACACACACTCTCTCTCTCACACACACATTCTCTCACACACACAATGATGGGCAAAATGTAGAGGAAGATTTCAGCTGTATCTAACCCCGTGCTGTACCTGTCCTGGGTGTGTTTGATGTGCATAATGTGGAGGCAGCTTTTCCTTTAATCTAGCACCATGCTGTGTCTGTCATTGGATTATATGATGGGGACAGTGTATAGGGAGCTTCACTCTGTATCTAAACCCGTGCTGTACCTGTCCTGGGAGTGTTTGATGGGGATAGTGTAGAGGGAGCTTTACTCTGTATCTAACCCTGTGCTGTATATGTCCTGGGAGTGTTAGATGAGGACAGTGAAGTGGGAGCTTTACTCTGTATCTAACCACTTGCTGTATCTGTTGTGGGTGTGTTTGATGGGGACAGTGTCGAGGGAGCTTTACTCTGTATCTAATCCCGTGCTGTACCTGTGCTGGGCGAGTTTGATGGGGACAGTGTAGAGGGAGATTTAATCTGTATCTAACCCCGTGCTGTACCTGTCCTGGGAGTGTTTGATGGGGACAGCGTCGAGGGAGATTTAATCTGTATCTCACCCCGTGCTGTGTCTGTTCCGGGAGTGTTTGATGGGGACAGTGTAGAGGTAGATTTACTCTGTATCTAACCCCGTGCTGGAACTGTCCTGGGAGTGTTTGATGGGGACAGTGTCGAGGGAGATTTAATCTGTATCTCACCCTGTGCTGTGTCTGTTCCGGGAGTGTTTGATGGGGACAGTGTAGAGGTAGATTTACTCTGTATCTAACCCCGTGCTGTAACTGTCCTGGGAGTGTTTGATGGGGACAGTGTCGAGGGAGCTTTACTCTACATCTAACCACTTGCTGTATCTGTCATGGGAGTGTTTCATGGGGACAGTGAAGAGGGAGCTTTACTCCATATCTAACCCCCTGCTGTATCTGTCCTTGGAGTGTTTGATGGGGATAGTGCAGAGGGAGCTTTACTCTGTATCTAACCCATGCTGTCCCTGCCCTGGGAGTGTTTGATGGGGACAGTATCGAGGGAGCTTTACTCTGTATCTAAACCCGTGCTGTACCTGTCCTTGGTTTGTTTGATGGGGACAGTGTAGAGGGAGCTTTACTCTATGTCTAACCCCGTGCTGTATCTGTTCTGGGACTGTTTGATGGGGACAGTGTACAGTGAGCTTTAATCTGTATCTAACCCCGTGCTGTACCTGTCCTGGGAGTATTTGATGGGGACAGTGTAGAGGGAGCTTTACTCTGTATCTAACCCCGTGCTGTAACTGTTCTGGGAGTGTTTGTTGGGAACAGTGCAGAGGGAGATTTACTCTGGATCTAACCCCGTGTTGTATCTGTCCTGGGAGTGTTTGTTGGGGACAGTGCAGAGGGAGATTTACTCTGTATCTAACCCCGTGCTGTATCTCTCCTGGGTGTGTTGGATGGGGACAGTGTAGGGGGAGCTTTACTCTGTATCAAACTCTGTGCTGTGTCTGTCCTGGGAGTGTTTGATGGGAACAGTGTAGAGAGAGCTTTACTCTGTATCGAACTCTGTGCTGTACCTGTACCTTTCCTCGGAGTGTTTGATGGGAACAGTGTCGAGGGAGCTTTACTTTGCATCTAATCCCGTGTTTCAGTTACTGATAGACTGTAGAGGAAGATCAGGTCACACACACGCTCTCCTTACACACTCTCAGACACAGACACAGACACACACACACACACACACACATGCTCTCTCTGTCTCTGACACACACATACACTATCTCTTACGCACTCTCTCACTCACACACATGCTCTTTCTCTCTGTCACACACACTTTCTCTCACACACACTTTCTCTCTCACACACATTCTCTCACACACACTTTCACGCTCACACTCTCACCCATGCATTCTCTCTCACTGACACTCTCTCACACACATGCACACAGTCTCTCACTCACATACACTCACTCTCTCACACATACACTCTCTCTCAAACACACACTCTCACTCACACACACACTCTCACACACACACACTCTCTCACACACACACTCTTTCTCTCGCACACACTCTCTCTCTCTCACACAGACAGACTCTCTCTCATGCACACGCTCTCTCGCACACACTCTCTCTCTCACACACTCTCTCACACACACACACACTCTCTCACACACACACTCTTTCTCTCGCACACACTCTCTCTCTCTCACACAGACAGACTCTCTCTTATGCACACGCTCTCTCGCACACACTCTCTCTCTCACACACTCTCTCACACACACACACACTCTCTCACACACACACTCGCTCTCTCTCACACACAGACACTCTCTCTCACACACACACACACACTCTCTCTCACACACAGTCTCTCACACACACTCTGTCTCTCTCTCACACACACTCTGTCTCTCTCTCACACACACTCTGTCTCTCTCTCACACACACTCTGTCTCTCTCTCACACACACTCTGTCTCTCTCTCACACACACTCTGTCTCTCTCTCACACACACTCTGTCTCTCTCTCACACACACTCTGTCTCTCTCACACACACACTCTGTCTCTCTCACACACACACTCTCTCTCACACACACACTCTCTCTCACACACACACTCTCTCTCACACACACACTCTCTCTCACACACACACTCTCTCTCACACACACTCTCTCTCACACACACACTCTCTCTCACACACACACTCTCTCTCACACACACACTCTCTCTCACACACACACTCTCTCTCTCACACACACTCTCTCTCACACACACTCTCTCTCACACACACACACTCTCTCACACACACACTCTCTCTCTCTCGCACACACTCTCTCTCACACACACTCTCTCTCTCACACACTCTCTCTCTCACACACTCTCTCTCTCACACACTCTCTCACACACACTCTGTCTCTCACGCACACACTCTTTCTCACACACACACCCTCTCTCTCACACACACACTCTCTCTCACACACACACTCTCTCTCACACACACACTCTCTCTCACACACACACTCTCTCTCACACACACACTCTCTCTCACACACACACACTCTCTCACACACACACTCTCTCTCTCTCGCACACACTCTCTCTCACACACACTCTCTCTCTCACACACTCTCTCTCTCACACACTCTCTCTCTCACACACTCTCTCACACACACTCTGTCTCTCACGCACACACTCTTTCTCACACACACACCCTCTCTCTCACACACACACTCTCTCTCACGCACACACTCTCTCTCACGCACACACTCTCTCTCTCGCACACTCTCTCTCTCTCGCACACTGTCTCTCTCTCGCACCCGCTCTCTCTCACACACACACTCTATCTCACACACACTCTATCTCACACACACTCTCTCGTACACACACTCTCTCTCACACACACACATTCTCTCACGCACACACTCTCACACACACACTCTCTCTCACACACACACACTCTCTCTCTCACACGCACACACACACTCTCTCTATCACACACACACACACACAATGATGGGCAAAATGTAGAGGAAGATTTGAGCTGTATCTAACCCCGTGCTGTACCTGTCCTGGGTGTGTTTGATGTGCACAATGTGGAGGCAGCTTTTCCTTTAATCTAGCACCATGCTGTATCTGTCATTGGATTATTTGATGGGGACAGTGTATAGGGAGCTTCACTCTGTATCTAAACCCGTGCTGTCCCTGTCCTGGGAGTGTTTGATGGGGACAGTGTATAGGGAGCTTCACTCTGTATCGAAACCCGTGCTGTACATGTCCTGGGAGTGTTTGATGGGGATAGTGTAGAGGGAGCTTATTCTGTATCGATAGAGGGATATAGATATCTGTATCTAACCCTGTGCTGTATATGTCCTGGGAGTGTTTGATGAGGACAGTGAAGTGGGAGCTTTATTCTGCATCTAACCACTTGCTGTATCTGTCGTGGGAGTGTTTGATGGGGACAGTGTCGAGGGAGCTTTACTCTGTATCTAATCCGGTGCTGTACCTGTGCTGGGCGAGTTTGATGGGGACAGTGTAGAGGGAGCTTTACTCTGCATCTAACCCCGTGCTGTAACTGTCCTGGTAGTGTTTGATGGGGACAGTGTCGAGGGAGATTTAATCTGTATCTCACCCCGTGCTGTGTCTGTTCCGGGAGTGTTTGATGGGGACAGTGTTCAGGTAGATTTACTCTGTATCTAACCCCGTGCTGTACCTGTCCTGGGAGTGTTTGATGGGGACAGTGTAGAGGGTGCTTTACTCTGTATCTAACCCCGTGCTATATCTCTCTTGGAAGTGGTTTATGGGGACAGTGTAGAGCGAGCTTTGCTCTGTATCTAACCCCGTGCTGTCCCATTCCTGCGAGTGTTTGATGGAGACAGTGTCGAGGGACCTTTACTCTGTATTGAACCCCGTGCTGTATTTGTCCTGGGAGTGTATAATGGGGACAGTGTCGAGGGAGCTTTACTCTGTACCTAACCCTGTGCTGTATCTGTCCTGGGAGTGTTTGATGGGGACAGGATTTGGGGGACATTGGATTTTAGACAATGTTTAGGGTTTTAGACTTTTCGGAGTGAAATTCAGGAACACTTTGCCACACCAGCTGTGATATTAGTTTGGAACTACCTTCTATAATTCACAGTTGATGCTCAGTCGCTTATTAATGTTCAAACCTGAAGTTGATAGATGGTATTTTACACACAGGAGAAGCAATTTAAAATCAATGGGTCTATGTTAAAATACTTGCAGGAACAGAGAGACCTGGGCTTTCAGTTCATTTTTACATCTTAAAGATTCAACCTGGGGCTCAGAATCTGTCAGTATTTCTGCATTGACTATTTCACAATCTGAGGAGTTGTGAATGGTGCGATCATCAGCGAACATCTCACCTATGGAGGGAAGGTCAGTGATGGAGCAGCTGAAGATGGTTGGGGCCTCGGACACTCACCCTGAGGAACTCCTGCAGTGATGTCCCGGGACTGAGAGGATCGGCTTTGAGATAATCGGCACATTGGGGGAATGGTTGGAAAGCAGAGGATGTTGAATTAAGGTAAATGGCGACAGCGGCAACATGAGGCAATATCTGTGGCTTTGGAGTGATCCTTGTTGTACCCCACTATTAGCTGCTTGCCCACCTGAATATCTCACTGTTACTCTCTGCATTACTATCTCATCCCTATCTCTCAGTGACTCTGCCTCTCTCCATCTCTCCGGGGAAATTATAATGGGGAGCAAAAAAATGGCAGAAGAATTGAACATATACTTTGGTTCTGTCTTCACAAAAGAGGCACAGATAACCTGGCAGAAATGTTAGGGAACCAATGGTTTAGTGAGAGTGTGGAATTGAATTGAAGGAAATCAGTATTAGTAAGAAAATGGTGCTGGGGGAATGAATGGGGTTAAAGGCTGACAAAGCCCCAGGGCCTGATAATCTACATCCCAGAGTATTAAAGGAAGTGGCGCTGGAAATATTGGATGCATTGCTGGTCATCTTCCAAAATTCTATAGACTCTGGAGCAGTTCCTACAGATTGAGGGGGTGGCAAATGTAACCCCACTATTTAAAATAATCTTTTCACTTGCGTGTAATTTATCCCAGAACACGGGCAGCATGGGCTTATCGAGAATGACGGGATAGTGTTGGGGTGGAGAAGTTATTCCTTCAAGTGGAAATCAGTGTCGTTTTGAAATGTGTTGGGGTTTTCTGCCTCTCCCCATTCAATCCTTCCCAACCTCTCTGTCGAGGCTCCTTCTCACTTTCTACCAGACAATTATTTGTGTTCGAGAGCGGGTGCAGAGGAGATTGAAATGAAACAGACAGACAGTTATCTTCAACACTGAGAAATGTGAAGTGATGCACTTTGGATAATAAGTTGAGGAGAGAAACCATAAACCAACTGGGAACAAGTTAAATCATGTGCAGGTAAAGGGAAAGCTTTTATACCTCCATCAATCTGTGTCTCTCTCTTTTTCTCACTCTCTGTGTCTGTGTCTTCTGTCCATCTCTCCCTTTCTGGGAATCAGTGAAAAATATCCACAAATATCAGGCAGCCATTTGGCGTTTCTTCCCAGTGGCCATTTCGTGTGAACGCAGCACTGAGATATTTCTGACAGAGTTGTCTCTTCACTAAAGTAACGTTAGTATTTTAAATGTGACAGATACGCAGCTATGGAGACACAAACGAGGGCTGTATTCCCAGGAATTTTGGAGTGTCAGGGACAATTTGATCCAATTTGTCAGGAGTATAATGGAAAGTGATAGCACAGAGAGAGAGAAATGTTTCTTGCTGGTGATCCACCTCCTCCAGTCCCACCATCCTCCCATATCTGTTTTCCTTTCATTCTGGCTCCGTGACCATCCACAATTTGAATTGTTTCACCATTGGGAGCTGTGTCTTCATCTGCGTGGGCTCCCACTCTGGAATTCCTTTCCTGAACGTTTTATTAAAATACATCCATGGGATGTGGGCCTGGCTGGTTCTGCCAGCGTTTCCTCCTCGTCCCTAATTGCTCATGAACTGAGTGGCTTGCTAGGCCATTTCAATCAGCATCTAAGAGTCAACCACATTGCTGTGAGGCTGGAGTCACATGTAGGCCCGACCAGGTAAGGACGGCAGATTTCCTTCCATAAAGGACATTAGTGAAGCAGATTGCTTTTCTCCATTTTAACACCTCCTTTTCCTCCAATTAAAATAGTTCGTAAAAGCCATCTGGCCAAACCTTTGGGACATGTGACCCTAAACTCTCCTGTGACTCGGGGTCAAATTTCTCACATTAAGGCTCCTGTGAAGCATCTTGGGATGATACTGTTCAAGGTGCTATATAAATGCAAGTTGTTGTTGTGTGTGTCTGAGTGTCAGCTTCTGTCCATGTCCAGGACACTGCAGGTAACAGAGAATGATTCACTCTGGGCTGCGATTGTACATCTCGTGTGTGTCTCAGTATCAGCTCTGAAACATGTACAGCACAATCCCATCCTGTTTCTGTGTCTCTCTGCCTCTGTATCTGTATCTCTCCCTCTCGCTCCATCTCTCTCCCCATGACTGAAACAAACTAGAGTTTAAATCCCACACTGGGATGCTGTTCAATGTGAGTTCAGTTTTCCCAGAAATAAAAATCCTCAATTAAAAATTCCTTTCAACAGCAGAGGGAACTTTTCTCAAAGTGAATTTGCGGCTGTCTTGAATTTGAACCCAAGTTTTCAATATGGGGGTGGCACAGTGATGCTGGGGTTAGCACTGCTTCCTCACAGTGTCAGGGACCCGCCTTCGATTCCCAGCTTGGCTCACTTTCTGACTGGAGTTTGAACGTCCTTCCCGTGTTTGTGTGGGTTTCCTCCGGGTGCTCCGGTTTCATCCCACACTCCAAAGATAGAACAAAGAAAATTACAGCACGGAAACAGGTCTTTCGGCTCTCCAATCCTGCACCGACCATGCTGCCTGACTGAACTAAAACCCCCTACCCTTCCGGGGACCATATCCCTCCATTCCCATCTTATTCATGTCTTTGTCAAGACGCCCTTGAAAAGTCACTATCGTATCCGTTTCCACTCCCTCCCCCGGCAACGAGTTCCAGGCACCCAGCACCCTCTGTGTAAAAAAACTTTCCTCCCACATCTCCTTTAAACCGTGCCCCTCGCACCTTAAACCTCTGCCCCCGAGTAATAACTCTTCCACCCTGGGAAAACGCTTCTGACTATCCACTCTGTCCATGCCCCCTCATAATCTGGCAGACTTCTATCAGGTGTACAGGTTAGGTGGATTGGCCAAGCTAAATTGTCCCTTAGTGTCAGGAGGATTAGCTGAGTTAAATGTATGGGATTATAGGGATGGGGCCTGGGTGGGATTGTGGTCAGTGCAGACTCGATGGGCCGAATGGCCTCCTGCACTGCAGGATTCTATGAACCCTGTTCTGTATTTGGTTTGGGATTGTTTGTTGAAAAGTGTAGTTGAAGTGTTACTCTGTCATGCTGGAATTTAGGCTACGGGATGATTGGATCAAACACTTCAAGATAATAAGGGGAATGGAGAGGAATGATAAAGAACAACTTTTCCTGCTGGTTGGGGAGTCCAGGACGTGGGGACATTGGATTTCAAACAATGTTGAGGATTTTAGACTTGTAGGAGTGGAATTCAGAAACACTTTGCCACACCAGCTGTGATATTAGTTTGGAACTACCTTCTATAATTCGCAGTTGATGCTCAGTCGCTTATTAATGTTTAACTCTGAGGTCGATAGATTATATTTTTATACAGGAGAAGCAATTTAAAATCAATGGGTCAATGTTAAAATGGATGCAGGAACAGAGAGACCTGGGCTTTCAGTTCATTTTTACATCTTAAAGATTCAACCTGGGGCTCAGAATCTGTCAGTTGAATCTACTTTTCCCACCTGATAAAATGTCAACAATGTGACAAAAGGTGACATTCCTGCACAGTGGGGTTGGGAGGTTGTTTGAAAGGAGATTCAGATTGTATCAGAAAGCGTCAATTAGATTGTGTCTCTTTGGAGAAGGCGCATATTTCGCAGGAAACGCCCCGAGATAAAGACTAGTTTCACCGAGGTCTGAGTAACTTTCAAAGTCTGCAGACACATGAAGGGGGCAGAGATATTGTAATATTCAGAGCAGGAGATGGGGGACAATCACAGAATTGAAGATGTGAGGCCATCTCTTGTTTCCGAATGTCAGTGTTTAGCTTTAAAACTTTAGTCCTGGGCTAATAATTCCAAGTTTGCAATCCCACACTTTGCTGTTGTGAATTAGAGTTGTGAATTTTCTGAAATTGGTTGTGTAATAAAACTCGGTGCAGGATGCAATGATTCCCATTCTGTCTCTGCTGCTGCAAAGCCCCCGTGTCTGTCTCAGTTTCATCGTATTTATCAATGATTTGAGATCCTAGAATCATAGAATCCCTAAAGGGCAGACCATTCGGCCCATCGAGTCTGCATTGACCACAATCCCACCCAGGCCCTATTCCCGTAACCCCATATATTTACCCTGTTAATCCCCTGACACTAGGGTCAATTTATCGTGGCCAATCCACCTGACCCGCACATGTTTGGACTGTGGGAGGAAACTGGAGCACCCGGAGGAAACCCACGCAGACACTGGGAGAACTCTACACTGACAGCGAGCTGAGGCTGGAATTGAACCTGGGTCCCTGGCGCTGTGCTAACCACAGAGCCACCATGCTGTTCATCATAGAATCCCTAAAGTGCAGAAGGAGGTCCTTTGGCCCATCAAGCCTGCCCCCGACAACAAGACCTCCCGGGCCTGAATCCCCCTAACACTAAGGGGCAATTGAGCACGGCCAATCAACCGAACCCGCACATCTTTGGAGTGTGGGAGGAAACCAGAAGCTTCAAATGGCAAAGAGGTATTCCACTGCATAAGAGGCCATTCAGCTCATTGAGTCTGCACAGACTTGATGACAGAGTATCTTACCCAGGCCCTCAGCCCAGCCCTATCCCCATAACCCCATTGCTAATCCATCTAATCTATATATCTTGCGAGTGTGGAAGGTAACCAGAGCACCCAGAGGAAACCCACGCAGACACGGGGAGAATGGGCAAACTCCACACAGTCACCCGAGGCTGGAATTGAACCCGGGTCCCTGGTGCTGTGAGGCAGCAGTACGAACCACTGTGCCACCGTGCCGCCCGAAAGTTAAATGTCTTAACTGAGTGGTTCAAAGAGTGAAAGATGGATTTCATTGGAGACAATTGTGTGGTCACCCACTTTAAAAAGAATAGAACAGATTGCTTTATGAATGGGGAAAAGCTGGAAAGAGTGGAGGCCCAAAGAGACTTGGGGCGGTCACATCAACATAGAAAATAGGAGGAGGAGGAGGCCATTCAGCCCTTCGAGCCTGACCCACCATTCAACACTATCATGGCCGATCCTCTGTCTCAATGCCCTACCCCAGCGCTCTCCCCATACACCTCGACACCTTTAGAGTCTAGAAATCTATCTATTTCCTTCTTAAAAATATTCAGTGACTTGGTCTCCACAGCTTTCTGTGGGAGAGAATTCCACAGGTTCACCACCCTCTGAGTGAAGAGGTTTCCCCTCATCTCAGTCCCAAATGGCCTCCCCCGTATCCTGAGACTGTGACCCCTTGTTCCAGACACCCCCAGCCGGAGGAAACAATATCCCTGTATCCAGCCTGTCCAGCACTGTCAGAATTTTATACCTTTCAATTCGATCCCCGCTCACTCTTCTACATTCCAGTGAATACAGGCCCAGCCGACCCAATCTCCCCTCAGACATCAATGCTGCCATCCCAGGAATCCGTCTGGTGAACATTCACTGCTCTCTCTCTGTGGCAAGTACATCCTTCCTCAGATAAGGAGAGGAACACTGTACACAAGACTCCAGGTGTGGTCTCACCGAGGCCCTGTCCAGCTGCAGTAAGACATCCTTGCTCTTCTACTCCAATCCTCTTGCAATGAAGGCCAACATCCCATTGGTCTTCCTAACTGCTTGCTGTAGCTGCATGCTTGCTTTCAGTGACTGGTGTTCTCAGATACCCAGGTCCCTTTGTACAACATTTCCCAATCTATCACCATTCAACTAATATTCTGTCATTCTCTTCCTCCGTCCAAAGTGGATAACGTCACATTTATCCACATTATTCTGCATCTGCCATGTATTTCCCCACTCACTCAACTTGTCTAAATCACCCTGAAGCCTCTTAACATCCTCCCCATCACTCACATTCCCACCAAGTTTCGTCTCATCAGCAAACTTGAGAATATTACGTTTGGTTCCCTCATCCAAATCACTGATGTGTTTTGTGAATAGCTGGGACCCAAGAACTGACCCCTGCGGGACCCCACTCGTCACTGCCTGTTACTTAGAAAAAGATTCATTTATTCCTGTCTGTGCGGAGTCCGCATGTTCTCCCTGTGTCTGCGTGGGTTTCCTCCGGATGCTCCGGTTTCCTCCCTCTGTCTGAAAGACGTGCTGTTTAGGGTGCATTGGCCATGCTAAATTCTCCCTCAGTGTTACCCGAACAGGCGCCGGAGTGTGGCGACGAGGGGATTTTCACAGTAACTTCATTACCGTGTTAATGTAAGCCGACTTGTGACACAAATAAATAAACTTCTAAACATCTTTCAAAGCTAAATTAGGAAGCACTTCTTCACACGAGATGTGGTTAAAGTTTGGTACTGTCTTCTGTAAATGAACCCTCCCTATATCCCCCAGTCCCACCATCCTCTGATATCTGTTTTCTTTTAATCCTGGCTCCCTGACCATCCCCCATTTTAATCCTTTCACCATTGGGGTCTGCAGTTCAACTGTGTGGCTCCAACTCTGGAATTCCTTCCCAAAACTCTCTGTCTTCATCCCTCCCTTTCCACCATTCAGACACTTCCTCAAAACAACCCCTTTTTGACCAGATCTTTGAGGCAATTCTTTTGTCCCTAAACTCGCCTGTGACTCGGCTTCTAATTTTTCACTCCAGGCTCCTGTGAAGCATCTGAGGACGTTTCTGTTCAAGGTGCTATATCAATGCAGGTTGTTGTTTTATGTGTCTGAGTGTCAGTTTCTCTCAATGTCCAGGACACTGCAGGTAACAGAGAATGATTCATTCCCCACTCAACCATTCCCATCAAGCCACGGGGTCAACCTGGCATCCCTTAAAAATGAGGTGTCAACCTGGTGAAGCTCCCAAACCGGACCGGGCAGCACGGTGGCACCAGTGGTTAGCACTGCTGTATCACAGCACCAGGGACACAAGTTCATATCCAGCCTCGGGTCACTATCTGCATGGGTTTCCTCCGAGTGCCGCTCTTCCTTCTCTCAGCCCAAAGATGTGCGGGTTCGGTGGATTGGCCATGCTAAATTTCCCCATAGTCTTAGGGGGATTAGCAGGGTAAATACTTTGACTTGATTAATTATTTTGATTTGATTTATTATTATCATATTAGTATACAATGAAAAGTCTTGTTTCTTGCGCGCTATACATACAAAGCATACTGTTCATAGAGAAGGAAGCGAGAGAGTGCAGAATGTAGTGTTACAGTCATAGCTAGGGTGGAGAGAAAGATCAATTTAATGCAGGGTAGGTCCATTCAAAAGTCTGACAGCAGCAGGAAGAAGCTGTTCTTGAGCGGGTTGGTACGTGACCTCAGACTTTTGTATCTTTTTCCCGACGGAAGAAGGTGGAAGAGAGAATGTCCGGGGTGGGTGAGGTCCTTCATTATGCTGGCTGCTTTTCCGAGGCAGCGGGAAGTGTAGACACAGTCAGTGGATGGGAGGCCGGTTTGCGTGATGGATTGGGCTACATTCATGACCTTTTGTAGATCCTTGCGGTCTTGGGCAGAACAGGAGCCATACCAAGCTGTGATACAACCAGAAAGAATGAGTTAGTGAGAGTTATAGCTGACATGCCCAATTTCCTTCATCTTCTGAGAAGGTAGAGGCATTGACTGTGTTTCTAACTCTGTGGTGTATTTTGTCACAGGACAGTTTCGATGGAGATTTATTCTGTATCCCTGGGATTTAGAAGGTTCAGGAGTGAGTTGATTGAAGTTTTCTTTAATTCTTTCGTGGGACATGGGCATCGCTGGCTGAACAGAATTTATTGCATCGAGTTGCTCTTCGCGGGCAGTTGAGAGTTAACCGCATTGCTGTGGCTCTGGAGTCACACGTAGCCCAGACCACGTAAGGACGGCAGATTTCCTTCCCTAAAAGACATTAGTGAACCAGACGGGTTTTTCCGACAATCGACAATAGTTTCATGGTCACCAGTAGATTCTTTATTCCAGATATTTTTATTGAATTCCAATTGGTGGGATTCAAACGCAGGTCCCCAGAACATTGGCTGAGTTTCTGGATTAATAGTCTGGAGATAATAACACTAGGCCATTGCCTCTCCTAGTGTCACCTCTCCATCCCTGTCATTCACTCATCATCTCCGCTTCCACCATCCTCATAGGCCGTGCGTCCAAACACATTCCCAGGCTCTGTGTGTGTGTGAAAGATGTTTTTCCTCACTGCGTCTCTCCTGAAACTTTAAATTGTGTCTCCCCGTCATCCCTGAACCCAATCAGCTCACGGCAACAGCTTTCCTTTATCGACTTTATCGAAACCTGTCCTAATCTTGTACATCTCGAGCAAATCTCCCCTCGAGGGGAACAAGCCCCGTTTCTCCAACCTCACCCTGGAGCTCACATCCCTCATTCCCGCAATTAATCCACTCTCAAAGATGCTGCGGACCTTCATATTTCCTCCCTCGGTCTGTTTATCCCATCACAGGATCACAGAATTGTTACAGGGCAGAAGGAGGCATGTGGAGTTCAGACAAGAAGTTGAGGAGAGCAGAGAAAATAGAAACTAAATGGGCCCAAGGTAATTCTGTGTTTATTTCTTTTTCTCACTCTCTCTGTCTGTGTCTTCTGTCCCTCTCTCCATCTCTCCCTCTCCCTCCCTGGGAATCTGTGAAAAATATCCACAAATATCAGTCAGCCATTTGGCCTTTCTTCCCAGCGGCCATTTGATGTGAGCGCAGCACTGAGATATTTCTGACAGAGTTGTCTCCTCGCTGAGGTAACATTAGTATTTTAAATGTGACAGAGACGCAGCTATGGAGACACAAACGAGGGTTGTATTCCCGGGAATTTTGGAGTGTCAGGGATAATTTGATCAAAGTTGTCAGGAGAATAATGGAAACTGATAGGATAGAGAAAGAGAAATGTTTCTTACTGGTTGTGGAGTCTGGGACTGGGATCATTGTCTGAAATATTAAAAATATTCTGAAACCCTTTCAAAGTGAAATTAAGGAACACTTCTTCACACAAAGGGTGTTCTCGAATCACAGAACAGCAGGAGGCCATTCGGCCCATCATGTCTGCCCCGATCCCGGAAGTCTGCGTGGCTTTCCTCTGGGTGCTGCGGTTTCCTCCCACAGTGTGAATGATGTGCTGGTTAGGGTGCATTGGCCGTGGTAAATTTTCTCTCAGTGTAACCGAACACCAGAGTGTGGCATCTGGGGAATTTTCACAGTAACTTCACAGTGTTAATGCAAGCCTACTTGTGACACTAATAAACAAAATTAAAAATTAGAAGTTGAGTCGGCTTGTGTTGTATTCATTGGAGCAGAGAAGACTGAGGGGGCGACCTGATTGAGGTGGACAAGATTATGAGAGACATGAAGAGTGTGGATCGGGAGCAGCTGTTCCCCTTAGTTGAAGGGTCAGTCACGAGGGGACATAGGTTCAAGGTGAGGGGCAGGAGGTTTGGGGGGGATGTGAGGAAAATCTGTTTTACCCACAGGGTGGTGCCAGTCTGGAATGCGCTGCCTGGGAGGTTGGCAGAGGCAAGTTGCCTCACATCCTTTAAAAAGTAGCTGGATAAGCACTTGGCACATCATCACATTCAGGGCTATGGGCCAAGTGCTGGTAAATGGGGTGAGGTCGGTATGTTAGGTGGTCCTCACGTGTCGGTGCAGACTCGATGGGCCGAAGGGTCTCTTCTGCACTGTATTAATCTGTGATGAGGAAATGTTTTTAACGTAGTGACTGCTGGTATCTGGAATGTTCTGCCTTGATTCGCTGTAAGTATTCGCATTCCAACCATTATTCATGTAAATTGAGTCTGTGTCTTTATCTGCCCTGTTTGTGAACAGAATTCCCACTCACCTGAAGAAGGGGCTTGGAGCTCCGAAAGCTTGTGTGGCTTTTAGAACATAGAACAGTACAGCACAGAACAGGCCCTTCGGCCCACGATGTTGTGCCGAGCTTTATCTGAAACCAAGATCAAGCTATCCCACTCCCTATCATCCTGGTGTGCTCCATGTGCCTATCCAATAACCGCTTAAATGTTTCTAAAGTGTCTGACTCCACTATCACTGCAGGCAGTCCATTCCACACCCCAACCACTCTCTGCGTGAAGAACCTACCTCTGATATCCGTCCTGTATCTCCAACCACGAACCCCATAGTTATGCCCCCTTGTAATAGCTCCATCCACCCGAGGCAATAGTCTTTGAACGTTCACTCTATCTATCCCCTTCATCATTTTATACACCTCTATTAAGTCTCCCCTCAGCCTCCTCCGCTCCAGAGAGAACAGCCCTAGCTCCCTCAACCTTTCCTCATATGACCTACCCTCCAAACCAGGCAGCATCCTGGTAAATCTCCTCTGCACTCTTTCCAGCGCTTCCACATCCTTCTTATAGTGAGGTGACCAGAACTGCACACAATATTCCAAATGTGGTCTCACCAAGGTCCTGTACAGTTGCAGCATAACCCCACGGCTCTTAAACTCCAACCCCCTGTTAATAAAAGCTAACACACTATAGGCCTTCTTCACAGCTCTATCCACTTGACTGGCAACCTTTAGAGATCTGTGGATATGGACCCCAAGATCTCTCTGTTCCTCCACAGTCTTCAGAACCCTACCTTTGACCCTGTAATCCACATTTAAATTAGTCCTACCAAAATGAATCACCTCACATTTATCAGGGTTAAACTCCATTTGCCATTTTTCAGCCCAGCTTTGCATCCTATCTATGTCTCTTTGCAGCCTACAACAGCCCTCCACCTCATCCACTACTCCACCAATCTTGGTGTCATCAGCAAATTTACTGATCCACCCTTCAGCCCCCTCCTCTAAGTCATTAATAAAAATCACAAAGAGCA
Organism: Mustelus asterias; assembly: GCF_964213995.1. Taxonomy (NCBI): domain Eukaryota; kingdom Metazoa; phylum Chordata; class Chondrichthyes; order Carcharhiniformes; family Triakidae; genus Mustelus; species Mustelus asterias. The sequence goes on from NW_027590510.1 coordinate 43,345, forward strand.
GAGGACCAAGCACTGATCCCTGCGGCACACCGCTAGCAACCTGCCTCCAATCCGAAAATTTTCCATCGACCACCACCCTCTGTCTTCGGTCAGACAGCCAGTTACCTATCCAATCGGCCAACTTTCCCTCTATCCCACACCTCCTCACTTTCATCATAAGCCGACCATGGGGGACCTTATCAAACGCCTTACTAAAATCCATGTATATGACATCAACTGCCCTACCTTCATCAACACACTTAGTTACCTCCTCAAAAAATTCTATCAAGTTTGTGAGGCACGACTTGCCCTTCACGAATCCATGCTATCAAATAAACCTGTTGGACTTTAACCTGGTGTTGTTAAACTTCTTACTGTGTTTACCCCAGTCCAACGCCGGCATCTCCACATCACGTTGATAAATGCGAGGTTATACACTTTGGAGGAAATAATAACAAATGGGATTACTATCTCAATGGAAACAAATTAAAACATGCTACCGTGCAAAGGGACCTGGGGGTCCTTGTGCATGAGACGCAAAAGCCCAGTCTGCAGGTACAACAGGTGATCAAGAAGGCAAATGGGATGTTGGCCTATATCGCGAGGGGGATAGAATATAAAAGCAGGGATGTCTTGATGCACCTGTACAGGGCATTGGTGAGGCCGCAGCTGGAATACTGTGTGCAGTATTGGTCCCCTTATATGAGGAAGGATATATTGGCATTGGAGGGAGTGCAGAGAAGGTTCACCAGGTTGATACCGGAGATGAGGGGTTTGGATTATGAGGAGAGGCTGAGGAGATTGGGTTTGTCCTCGTTGGAGTTTAGAAGGATGAGGGGGGATCTTATGGAGACTTATAAGATAATGCGGGGGCTGGATAGGGTGGAGGCGGAGAGATTCTTTCCACTTAGTAAGGAAGTTAAAACTAGAGGACACAGCCTCAAAATAAAGGGGGGTCGGTTTAAGACAGAGTTGAGGAGGAACTTCTTCTCCCAGAGGGTGGTGAATCTCTGGAATTCTCTGCCCACTGAGGTGGTGGAGGCTACCTCGCTGAATATGTTTAAAGCGCGGATGGATGGATTCCTGATCGGTAAGGGAATTAAGGGTTATGGGGATCAGGCGGGTAAGTGGTACTGATCCACGTCAGATCAGCCATGATCTTATTGAATGGCGGGGCAGGCTCGAGGGGCTAGATGGCCTACTCCTGCTCCTATTTCTTATGTTCTTATGTTCTGCCTGAGTCAGAGGTGGGAGAAGATTCCATCAAGAGGAAATTGAATGGGAAGCTGAAGGGAAAATATTGACAGGGTTACGGGGAGAGGGTGGAGGATTGGGAATAGTGAAACTGCTCTTGCAGTGTGTCGATCCAAGCTTGACGGGCTGAATGGCCTCCTGTGCTGTCACCATTCTATGATTCACACACAAGTTAACTTCTCAGTGTCTATTAGGTCCCACTCGTTCCTCCATGATCAGTTCCAGCATTTCAAGTTCAGATCCCAGTATTTTTTAGTTGGGGGATTGAGGAGTAAAACAGAAATAGGAATGAGAGTGTCAGTGCGCTTATGTTTTTGTATTTCTGTGTGTGTGTGTGTGTGTGTGTGTGTGTGTGTGTGTGTGTGTGTGTGTGTGTGTGAGAGAGAGACGGTTTCTACGTGTGTGCAAGTGTCTATTTCAATGTGTGTTTCTGTGTGTGTGTGACTGTGTTTCTCTGCGTGTGTCTGTGAGTGTGTGTCTGTGTGTGTGTCTCTCTCTGTGTCTTTGTGCATGTGTGTCTGTGAGTGTCTCTGCATGTGTGCGTGTGTGTCTATGAGTGTGTGTGTGTGTGTGTTTGTCATGATCTGTTTGAGTGGTGGAGCAGGCTCGATGGGTCAAATGGCCTCGAACTGCACATATTTGAGATTCAAATACATTGACACACATGCATGCTGACACAGAAACAGACACAGACACACAGACAGACACACAAACACAGACAGACACACACACACAGACAGACACAGACACACACACACACACAGACACACACACGCACAGACACACACACGCACGCACAGACACACACACAGACACACACACACACAGACACACACACACACAGACACACACACACACACGCACAGACACACACACACACACACACACAGAGAAAGATATACACAGTATTGACATATTTATTGACCATTTAATGTGACTGAATGCTACACATCCTGGTTTGCCGATGACACAAAACATTAGACAGCATTGTAAGCAGCGTAGCTGGAAACATTACATTGCAAAGAGTTATTCATATTTTGTACATGGACAAAACTGGTGGAGAGGTTTCAGTGCAGGGAAAATGTAAACTGACACAACTTAGATTTAAAAGGGATAGAACAACGTACTTTAATAAATGATGAAATGACAGAAACAGTGGAAGCTCCAAATGTCCAGATATTTCACAGCTGAATTCACACAATACACACAGCAATGACTCTGATATTGCGGAATTGTTGTAAATGTGGTTAATCTCAGTACGGAGGCTGTCTTCATGTTACAATGTTAATCTGATCACTCTCATCAAAACAGGGTCAACATGGGATCCAAGGGGCTGTTGCCTTGTGGATCCAGAACTGGCTTGCCTGCAGAAGGCAGAGAGTGGCTGTGGAGGGGTCTTTCTCTGCATGGAGGTCAGTGACCAGTGGAGTGCCCCAGGGATCTGTTCTGGGACCCTTGCTGTTTGTCATTTTCATAAATGACCTGGATGAGGAAGTGGAGGGATGGGTTGGTAAGTTTGCTGACGACACCAAGGTAGGTGGTGTTGTGGATAGTTTGGAGGGATGTCAGAAGTTGCAGCGAGACATAGATAGAATGCAAGACTGGGCGGAGAAGTGGCAGATGGACTTCAACCCGGATAAGTGTGTAGTGATCCATTTTGGCAGATCCAATGGGATGGAGCAGCAGTATAAAATGAAGGGTACCATTCTTAGCAGTGTAGAGGATCAGAAGGACCTTGGGGTCCGGGTCCATAGGACTCTTAAATCGGCCTCGCAGGTGGAGGATGCGGTCAAGAAGGCGTATGGCGTACTAGCCTTCATTAATCGAGGGATTGAGTTTAGGAGTCGGGAGATAATGCTGCAGCTTTATAGGACCCTGGTTAGACCCCACTTGGAGTACTGCGCGCAGTTCTGGTCACCTCATTACAGGAAAGATGTTGAAGCCATTGAAAGGGTGCAGAGGAGATTTACAAGGATGTTGCCTGGATTGGGGGGCATGCCTTATGAGGATAGGTTGAGGGAGCTTGGTCTCTTCTCCCTGGAGAGACGAAGGATGAGAGGTGACCTGATAGAGGTTTACAAGATGTTGAGGGGTCTGGATAGGGTGGACTCTCAGAGGCTATTTCCAAGGGCTGAAATGGTTGCTACGAGAGGACACAGGTTTAAGGTGCTGGGGGGTAGGTACAGGGGGGATGTCAGGGGTAAGTTTTTCACTCAGAGGGTGGTGGGTGAGTGGAATCGGCTGACGTCGGTGGTGGTGGAGGCAAACTCGTTGGGGTCTTTTAAGAGACTTCTGGATGAGTACATGGGATTTAATGGGATTGAGGGCTATAGATAGGCCTAGAGGTGGGGATGTGATCGGCGCAACTTGTGGGCCGAAGGGCCTGTTTGTGCTGTGACTTTCTATGTTCTATGTTCTAACATTTCTGTACAATGTGAGTGAATCATCAGCTCAAATAGTTCAGGTTCAGTGTTTAAAATAACCAGTCACTTTTCTGTGGCTGCTTTGGGAATGTCAGTGGAATGTAGTTTACAGTCAAGTGTGAACAATTGTATTGGGGAATAATTGGAAGCAGTTTCCATTGAGAGCTTCCTGCATTCTGGAAATGTGTGTGATCCATTCAGAGATAGGAAATGGACGGATGAATAAAGATGCAGTTTGTTGTTAATTACATGAGATTGTCTGCCTTGAAGATTCACAAGTTCCATGTGCTGAGAGAAAGGAATGATTAAACAATGTCTATAATTCAAATCCTTCAGACAAGTGAAAAAGCAGGAGAACAACTGAATCCACAAACGCTGCCACAGACAGTAGTCGAAGCTTCAACTTCATGTTTGAATGTGAAGGGCTGATTGAAATAAATAGGAGGCCACACTGGGATGCTGAGCAATTTGATTCCTGTTTTTCCTAAACTTCAAAATAAAAATCTGTGATGAAACATTCCTTGGACAGAGCAGAGGGAATTTTACTCTGTATTTAGCCCATTAAAGTATTTGTGTTGTGAACATTTGATGAACAGTGCAGATTAAACATTATTCTTAACCGCTGGAATTTAAGTTGGGGGCTGATTTAATTAAACATTGAAAATAATGAGGGAAAGGGAGAGGCTGATAAAGAACAAGTTTTTCTGCTGGCTGGGAACTCCAGGATTTGGGAATATTTGAATGTTAGCCTCAGTTTAGAATTTTAGAATTGTAGAAATGGAAACATTGCCAGATGTGGTGTGGAGTTAGTTTGAAACAATCTTCTGCAAATGGCTATTGATGCTCAGTCACTTTTTATTATTTTAAACCTAGAGTTGATAGATTTTCCTTCGTCCAAGGGGTTAAGAGATAGAGAGTTAGATCACAGATCAGCCAGGATCTTATTGAATATTGGAACAGGCTTTCAGGAAGATTGTTCCAGATTCCAAACACCCTCTTGATGAAGTGCTTTTCCTCACTTCACTTCTGATCCATTTCCCCATCATTTAGAATCTGTGCCCTCTAGTTCATGACCATCTCTTGAGAGGGAAGAGTTTCTCACTCTTTAACCTGTTGATACCCCTTAGGATCTTGAATCTCTCTCTCAAGTCTCACCTCAGTCTTCTTTCCTCCAAGGAAAACAGTCCCAACCTCTCCAATCTACCCTCGTAGCTACAGATCTTATTCCCTGGAATCATTCTTGTGAATCTCCTCTGCACTCTCTCCAATGTCTTCACATCCCTCCTCAAGTACGGAGCCCAGAACTGGGCGCAGTCTCCAGATGAGGCCTAACAAGTGTCTTATACAAGGTAAATATGAACTCCTTACTCTTGTCCTCAATCCCTCCATTAATAAAAGCTGGGATACCATATACTTCATTTACCTGTCTCTCAAAGTGCCCTGCCACCTTCACTGACGTATGTACATATTAGAATCATGGAATCCCTACAGTGCAGAAGGATACCATACAGCCCATTGAGCCTGCGCTGACAACATTCCCACCCAGGCCCTATCCCCGTGATGCAACGTATTTACCCTGATAATACTGGCATGAATTGAGAAATGGTTAACGGACAGAAAACAGAGCTTAGGTACAAATGGGTCATTTTCAGGGTGGCAGGCTGTGACCAGCGGCTTATCACAAGGATCAGTACTCGGGAGCCCAGCTATTCACAATCCATATCATTGATTTGGACGATTGGGATCAAATGTAATATTTCCGAGTTTGCAGATGACATGAAAGCAGGTGGAAGTGTGAGTTGTGAGGAGGATGTAGACTCTTCAAGGGGATGTGGGAGAGGCCGAATTAGTGGTGAAACCACACACGGAGTGTTGTGGACAGTTTTATCCTCTTACCTAAGGAAAGATATTCTTGTCCGAGAGGGACTTCAATGACATTTCACTGCATTAATTCCTGGGATGGAGGGATTGTCCTCTGAGGAAAGAAAATGGACTTTTACTTTATGCACTTGAGAACCATGAGAGGTGACCTCATTCAAACTTGGACAATTCTTACAGGGCTCAGCAGGGTCAAGTCATAGAGGTTTACAGCATGGAAACGCGCTTTGGCCCAACTTGTCCATGCCGCCCAGTTTTTACCATTAAGCTAATCACAATTGCCTGTGTTTCGCCCATATCCCTCTATACCAATCTTACCCATGTAACTGTCTAAATGCTTTTTAAAACATAAAATTGTACCCGCCCCTACTACTGCCCCTGGCAGCTCATTCCAGACACTCACCACCCTCTGTGTGAAAAGAATTGCCCTCTGGACCCTTTTGTATCTCTCCCCTCTCACCTTAAACCTATGCCCTCTAGTTTTAGACTCCCCTACCTTTGGGAGAAGATATTGACTATCTAGCTGATCTATGCCCCTCATTATTTTATAGACCTCTATAAAATCACCCCTCAGTCTTCTACGCTACAGGGAAAAAAGTCCCACCCTGTGCAACCTCTCCTTAAAACCCAAACCATCATGTCCCAGTAGCATCCGAGTAAATCTTTTTTGCACTCTTTCCAGTTTAATAATATCTATTCTAAAATAGGGTGACCAGAACTGTACACAGTATTCCAAGCGTAGCCTTAACAATGTCTTGTACAACTTCAACAAGACGTCCCAACTCCTGTATTCAATGTTCTGGCCAATGAAACCAAGCATGCCGAATGCCTTCTTCACCACTCTGTCAACCTGTGACTCCACTGTCAAGAAGCTATGAACCTGTACCCCGAGATCTCTTTGTTCTATAACTCTCCCCAACCCCCAAACGTCAGCTGAGTAGATACAGGAAGGATGTATCCCCCGGCTGGGGGCGCTGGGGGGGGCGGGGGGGGGGGGGGGGTCGAGGGGGGCGGTGTCTAGAACCATGGCATAGTCGCAGAGTAAGGGGGCAGGACATTTAGGACTGAGATAAGAACATAAGAAATAGGAGCAGGAGTAGGCCATCTAGCCCCTCGAGCCTGCCCCGCCATTCAATAAGATCATGGCTGATCTGAAGTGGATCAGTTCCACTTACCCGCCTGATCCCCATAACCCCTAATTCCCTTACCAATCAGGAATCCATCCATCCATGATGTAAACATATTCAACGAGGTCGCCTCCACCACTTCAGTGGGCAGAGAATTCCAGCGATTCACCACCCTCTGAGAGAAGAAGTTCCTCCTCAACTCTGTCCTAAACTGACCCCCCTTTATTTTGAGGCTGTGCCCTCTAGTTCTAGCTTCCTTTCTAAGTGGAAAGAATCTCTCCACCTCTACCCTATCCAGCCCCTTCATTAGCTTATAGGTCTCCATAAGATCCCCCCCTCAGCCTTCTAAATTCCAACGAGTACAAACCCAATCTGCTCAGTCTCTCCTGATAATCAACACCCCTCATCTCTGGTATCAGCCTGGTGAACATTCTCTGCACTCCCTCCAAGGCCAATATATCCTTCCGCAAATAAGGGGACCAATACTGCACACAGTATTCCAGCTGCGGCCTCACCAATGCCCTGTACAGATGCAGCAAGACATCTCTGCTTTTATATTCTGTCCCCCTTGCGATATAGGCCAACATCCCATTTGCCTTCTTGATCACCTGTTGCACCTGCAGACTGGGTTTTTGCGTCTCATGCACAAGGAACCCCAGGTCCCTTTGCACAGCAGCGTGTTGTAATTTTTTTCCATTTAGATAATAATCCAATTTGCTATTATTTTCTCTAAAGTGAATAAACTCGCATTTGTCAACGTTATACTCCATCTGCCAGATCCTCGCCCACTCACTCAGCCTGTCCAAATCTCTCTGCAGACCTTCTACGCCCTCCGCACGATTCACTTTTCCACTTATCTTTGTGTCGTCTGCAAACTTTGTTACCCTACACTCAGTCCCCTCCTCCAGATCGTCTATATAAATGGTAAATAGTTGAGGCCCCAGTACCGATCCCTGCGGCACGCCACTAGTTACCATCCGCCAACCAGAAAAGCACCCATTTATTCCGACTCTCTGCTTCCTGTGAGGAGGAATTTCTTCCCTCAGAGTCATCGAGTGGTACAGTGAAGAAAAGGCCCTTCGACCCATTGAGTCTGCACCAACAGTAACTACCACTAAAGTTGTGCTAATCCAATTTTCCATCTCTTGTACCATATCTTTGAATGTTGTGATGTTTCAAGTGCTCATCCAAATGCTTTTGAAAGGTTGTAAGGTTTCCGACCTCCACTGCTTCCCAGGCAGTACTTTCCTGATTCCCATCACCCTCTGAGTGAATGTTTTTCTCAACTCTCCTCTGAATCTCTTGCCCTTTCCCCTAAAACTACGTCCCCTCATGATTGACCCCTCAACCAAGGGGAACAGCTGTTTCCTATTCACCTTGTCCATACCCCTCATAATCTTATACACCTCAATCAGCCTTCTCTGCTCTAAAGAAAACAATCCAAACCTTTCCAGTCTCTCCTTATAGCTCAAATACTCCATCCCAGGCAACTTGCTGCTGAGCCTCCTCTGTACCCCCTCTAGTGCTATCATATCCTTCCTCTGGTGTGGTGACCAGATCTGCACACGGTACTCCAGCTGTGGCCTAACCAACGCTCTGTACAACTCCAACATTAACTCTTTGCTCTTCTACTCTGCGCCATGACTGATAAAAGCAAGTGTCTCATCTGCCTTCTTTACCACTTGATTCACCTGCTCTGCTGCCTTCAGGGATCTGTGAATAATTGCCCAAGATCCATATGTTCCTCTGAGCTTCCCAGTGTCCTGCAACTCATTAAATACTCCCTTGCCTTGTTACTGCTTCCAAAGTGCATCACCTCGCACCTATCAGGGTCAAATACCATCTGCCACTGCTCTGCCTATCTGACCAACCCAGCGATATCTTCCTGTAACCTACAACCTTCTTCACTATTAACCATCCTACCAATCTTGGTGTCATCTGGAACCTTGCTTATCATTGCCCCCACATTATCATCTGTCTCATTTATGTATAACAACAATAAGCCCCCCAGCACGGAGCCTTGTGGTGCACCACTGGACACCGGCCTCCAGCCACTCAAACAGCCTTCCAACACCACCCTTTGTGTCCAATTACTAAACCAGGTTCGGATCCATCTCGCCAAGGTTTCCTGAATTCCATGTGCTTCCAGGATGGTAAATCTTTGGAATTCCCTATCCCAAAGGGCTGTGGAGGCTCAGTCATCGTTCACAGACTGAGATGGATAGGTTTCTACAGATTAAACATATTGCAAAGTTTCACCATCTGTGATCCCTTGTTCCAGCCTCTCTCCCCCCGCCCCCCCCCCCGCCCCTCTCCCCACCCCCTCAGCCCCTCAGCTGGAGGAAACAACATCCCTGTATTCAGTCAGTCCAGCCCGGTCAGAATTTATACATTTCAATTCGATCCCCTCTCATTCTTCGGAACTCCAGTGAATACAGGCCCAGTCGACTCAATCTCTCCTCATACGACAATCCTGCCATCCCAGGAATCAGTCTGGTGTGCCTCCGCTGCTCTCCCTCTATGGTAAGTGCAGCATTTCATAGTTTCAGAGACAAAAACTGTACACAATATTCCAGGTGTGGTCTCAACGAGGGCCTGTACAGCTGCAGTAAGACATCCTTGCTCCTTTCCTCAAATTCTCTTGCAATGAAGGCCAACATATCATTTGCCTTCCTAACTGTTTGCTGTAGCTGCATGCTTGCTTTCAGTCTCTGGTGTACTGGGGCAGAGTTTACTGATACAAGGCCCAGATTGTAATAACTGAGAGAGGTTTAGGGCAGAGATTACTGATACAAGGCCCAGATTGTAATAACTGAGAGTGGTTTTGGGCAGAGTTTACTGATACCAGGCCCAGATTGTAATAACTGAGAGAGGTTTCGGGCAAGGATTACTGATACAAGGCCCAGATTGTAATAACTGAGAGTGGTTTAGGGCAGAGTTTACTGATACCAGGCCCAGATTGTAATAACTGAGAGAGGTTTCGGGCAGAGTTTACTGATACAAGGCCCAGATTGTAATAACTGAGAGAGGTTTCAGGCAGAGTTTACTGATACAAGGCCCAGATTGTAATAACTGAGAGAGGTTTCGGGCAGAGTTTACTGATACAAGGCCCATATTGTAATAACTGAGAGAGGTTTCAGGCAGAGTTTACTGATACCAGGCCCAGATTGTAATAACTGAGAGAGGTTTCGGGCAGAGATTACTGATACCAGGCCCATATTGTAATAACTGAGAGAGGTTTCAGGCAGAGTTTACTGATACCAGGCCCAGATTGTAATAACTGAGAGAGGTTTGGGGCAGAGATTACTGATACAAGGCCCAGATTGTAATAACTGAGAGAGGTTTCGGGCAGAGATTACTGATACAAGGCCCATATTGTAATAACTGAGAGAGGTTTCAGGCAGAGTTTACTGATACCAGGCCCAGATTGTAATAACTGAGAGAGGTTTGGGGCAGAGATTACTGATACAAGGCCCAGATTGTAATAACTGAGAGAGGTTTCGGGCAGAGTTTACTGATACATGATCCCGGCAGGATTTACTGTTTGATAATCCAGCTGTTTGGCCCCGTTATGAGCACACCTTCCATGGCCATCATGTCCGGAAGTCGGCCTTGAACCCTTGAAGAATGAGAGGCGATCCCATTGAAACAGACTTAAAATTCTTACAGGGTGTGACAGGGTGGATGTAGATTGGATGTTTCCCCTGGCTGGTGAGACTAGAACCAGGGGACACAATCTCAGAATCAGGGGCAGACCATTGAAGACTGAGATGAGGAGGAATTTCTTCACTCAGAGGGTGGTGAAGCTTTGGAATTTTCTATTCCGGGGGATGTGGAAGCCCAATCATTCAGCATGTTCAAGAGGCAAATCGATTGTGTGAAATAAAATAGGAATCTGTGTGTGTGTGTGTGTGTGTGTGTGTTTGTGTGTGTGTGTGTTTGTTTGTGTTTGTTTGTGTGTGTGTGTGTGTTTGTGTGTGTGTTCGTGTGTGTGTGTGTTTGTGTGTGTGTATGTTTGTGTGTGTGTGTGTGTGTGCATGCGTGTTTGTGTGTGTGTGTGTGGACATGTTTCCGTGTGTGTTTATTACTGTGTGCGTGTGAGTGTTACTGGGTGAGAACATCTGTTTCTGTGTGTTTTCATAGAATCCTAGACTCCTACAGTGCAGAAGGAGGCCATTTGGCCCATTGAGTCTGTACCGACCACAATCCCACTCAGGCCCTATCCCCATTACCCCATGCATTTACCCGAGCTAGTCTCCCTGACGCGGAGGGACAATTTAGCACGGCCAATGCACCCGAACCAGAACGTCTTTCAGACTGTGGGAGGAAACCGGAGCACCCGGAGGAAACCCACGCAGACACGGGGAGAACGTGCAAAGTCCGCACAGACAGTGACCCAAGGTGGGAACCGAACCCGAGTCCCTGGCACTGTGAGGCAGCAGTGCTAACTGTGTGTTTGGTGTGTGTGTGTTTATTGTGTTTGTGTGTGTGATTTATGTGTGTTTGTTGTGTGTGCGCGTGTTTTGTGTGTGTGCGTGTTTTGTGTGTGTGCGTGTTTTATGTGTGTTTGTGTGTGCGTGCTTTGTGTGTGTGCGTGTTTTGTGTGTGTTGGTGTGTGCGTGTTTTGTGTGCGTACGTGCACCATGATCTGTTTGAATGCTGGCGCTGGATCGATGGGCCAAATGGCCTACACCTGCTCCTATTTTCCTTTGAGATTTAAATACATTGACACACATGCACGCTGACACACACACACAGAAAGATATACACAGTGTTGATGTATTTATTCACCACTTAATGTGACTGAATGCTACACATCCCAGTTTACCAAAGACACACAATATTCAGCAGCATTGTAAACAGCGCAGCTGGAAACATCAAATTGGGGATTTGGTTTGAAAAAGGGTCAAAGCCTCTCTTGCGAAAGGCTGTTTGTCTATATTGTGCTGACAGTGATACACTGCCATCCTCTGCTGCCTGCTGGACATTGCTCCAGCCGCAGAGAGAGTGAAGTAGATCAGAAACTCACTGGGAGAGAATGCAGCTTCACACAGTATCCATCCAAAACGACAGGAGCATCAGCACACACACAAGCTCCGTGTGGAGACTGAGAGGGGCTCAGTGTGGAACACAAACCTTCACACTAAACCTGGAAGGACATTGATAAAGAGTTTAAAACAAAACTTCAGCAAATGTTTTGAAACATTTTGGTCCGTGGAAAAGTGCAGTGTGTAAAAAGCTGAAGATGTTTCCATTTCACATCTTCCTGCTTTGGGGAAATGGGAGTTATCTTTGCATTTACAAGGATATGGGGAGGGAGGTGTTTGAATGGACATACAGCTTTTTGGGTGATTAAAGTGTTAACTTTGTTTCCAGAAGCTGTTTACAGTGATTGTCCCGAGAGATTGTATTGTTTCAGTGATGTCGACGTCTCCAATACTTCAGACAGAGGAAGGAAACAATTTTCAAAAGGAAAGATTGGGGGAATCACTACATTGAAGGTGTGAGGCCTCATCACTCTCTGTCTGGTTTTGTTCTGTAATCTTTACATGTTTAAACACTGAAACCTCTTGCCCTTGTTGGGAATATCACTGCGGTTTGAGAAAAGCAAACACTGATCCCACACTAAACACCCCCCCAACACAGGACTGAGCAGAGAGTGTGAAATGTGACTGGTGTCAGAGTGGATTGTCAAACAGAAGGGATTTGAAAAATCTCTAAATGATTCATTGATTAAAAACTCTAACATTAATGTCCCGCATCATAAACATCTGCTTCATTATTGTATCTTTCTTTTACAGATCAAGTGATGGGTTGAATTTTGGACGGTGTAGATTTCCCTCAGCTGATTATTAAGCTTTCTGATTGACACAAATACAATATCTGCTGTCGGTGACTCCAACAGTGAAATTCTCTCAGTTTATCATTCTGAATCTGTCACTGAGACAATTGTGGGCGGTAGTTCAGTTTTCAGTGTGAAATGTAGAAGGTAACTTTTGTTGCAATGTAATTGTAGTTAATAATTTTCCTGTAGTTTAAATCTCAGGTATAAATTAATAACTTTTCTCGTTCCTTATTCACAATTGTTCATTTCCCGTGATGTTGAGCTCTGGTTTTCTCTTTCTGGTGTCTGGTACAGCTGTACAGATATTGGGCAGCTCAGAGCGTAGGGGTTCAGATCTCATTGTGAAGCTCAAAGGTCAGATTCACTTTTGTTAACTTTAAAATCAATTTTCCTGTCAAATATTCTCTGAATTTTTAAATAAATATTGAATGGAAAATTAAATCTGACTTTGCCAAGCTCTCTTTCTGTATTTCTCTGTTCGGAGTCTCTGATCGATGCTAAGGGCCTAGTATTTGAGGCTCTGAGCTGAACCCACAATCTGTCTGATTCTGAGGGAAGATTACTGCCACTCAGATACAGCTGGCTGCAATATCCCCTTGAAATATATCTGTTGTGTAAAGAGCCGCATGTTTTTTTTCCCCTGTGTCTGCTGTCCTTAAAGAACTATTGAATAATCTAAACATCCGCATTAATGATCACAGAACAAGGCCAACATGGGGGAATTGAGTATCAGGTTTAAAAGTATATTTATTAGTGTCACAAGTAGGGTTACATTAACACTACAATGAAGTTACTGTGGAAAATCCGTAGTCGCCATGCTCTGGCGCCTGTTTGGGCAACTTGGGGAGAATTTAGCATGGCTGATACACCTAACCAGCGCGTCTTTCGAACTGTGGGAGGAAACCGCAGCACCCGGTGGAAACCCACGCAGACACGGGGAGAATGTACAAACTCCACACTGAGAGTGACCCAAGCCAGGAATCAAACCCGGGTCCCTGGCGCTGTGAGGCAGCAGTGTTAACCACTGTGCCGCCCCTCATCGATAAATTGTGCAGTTGTGGATTGCACAGGATAGGAGGGATGTGATAGCACTGGAAAAGGTGCAGAGGAGATTCACCAGGATGTTGCCTGGCCTGGAGAGTTTTAGTTCATAGAATCATAGAATCCCTACAGTCCAGAATGAGGCCATTCGACCCATCAAATCTGCACGGACTCTTACCCAGGCTTACCCCGTAAACCCACGTGTTTTCCCGCTAATCCCCCTAACCTATACATCGTGGGACCCTCAGGGCAATTTGGCATGGACAATGCACCCGGAGAAAACCCACGCAGACATGGGGAGAATGTGCAAACTCCACACAGACAGTAACCCAAGGCCGGAATTGAACCCGGGTCCCTGGCGCTGTGAGGCAGCAGTGCTAACCATTGTGCTACCGTGCCGCCACTCGAACTGAAGAGAGATTTTATAGACTGAGGGTGTGATCTTACCACCTGTTGACGCCACACTCCCGCTCAGCGAGGTCGGAGAATCTGGTGACCAGCCAAATCTCCTTTCACTGCAGTGGGATGGGAAAATCCTGCCGGCCTGAACGGTGATAAGATTCCACCCTGGGGTTGTTTTCCGTGGAGCAGAGGAGGCTGAGGGGCAACATGATGGAGATGGATAAGATTATGAGGGACATTGATAGAGTAGACGGGAAGAAAGCTTTCCCCTTGGTGGTGGGGTCAATGACCAGGGGGTATAGATTTAGGATAAGTGGCAGGAGGTTTACAGGGGATGTGAGGAAAACCTTTTTCACCCAGAGGGTGGTGGGAGTCTGGAACTCTCTGCCTGAAAGGGTGGTGGAGGCAGAGACCCTCAGAACGTTTAAGAAGTGCTTAGCTATGCATTTGCAATGCCAAGGCTTACCAGGCCGTGAGCCAAGTTGGGTGATTTGTCTTTGACCGGCACAGACGCAATGGGCCGAAGGGCCTTTTCTGTTCTCTCGACCTCCATTGCTAAAACACAACCTCACTGACCCAGCTTCTGGTCATCCATCCAAATCTCTCCCTCCACAGCTCGGGGACAAATCCTGCCGCGCAATCTTCCTTTGAAGTGGCTTTGGACATTTCATTCTCCGTGAGGACTTGTCCAGACAGTGATTGCTGTTGTTGTGTTTGTCTCAGTGTCAGCTCAGAAACATGGACAACATGTTAGAAATGGCCGTCTCCCAGTGAGTGTGAGGACAGGGCAGGCTTTGAGCGAGGCCTGGGCCGCTCCCTGAAGGACACAGGGCCACCATTGTGCTTTTTGCTGACAAACAGAAAGCTTTCACCCCTCTCTCTCCCTCTCGTGTCTCATCTCACTCACATTCTGTCCCTTCCATTCACTCTGTGCTGCTTTCTGGAGGAGGCTGCCAGCTTTATCCGCCACAGAGCATCTGCCAACAAGAACATCAGATGAAACTTTCCATTCCCCAAGTCCCTCTTTCCTCTCTGCTCCTCGCTGTCTTTCCGGAGGAAATGGGATGGGAAGCTGATGGGAAAAGATTTGCAGGGCTCCAGGGACAAGGTGGAGCAGTGGGACTGGCTCGATTGCTCTAGCAGAGAGTCGACACCAGCTGAATGGGCTGAATGGCCTCCTTCATTCTGTGGCTATTCTACGGTTGACACACAATAGATAGTCAATATCTTTTCCCAAAGGTAGGGGAGTCTAAAACTCGAGGGCGTGGGTTTAAGGTGAGAGGGGAGAGATACAATAGTGTCCAGAGGGGCAATCTTTTCACACAGAGAGTGATGAGCGTCTGGAACAAGCTGCCAGAGGTAGTAGTAGAGATGGACACAATTTTAGCTTTTAAAAAGCATTTAGACTGTTACATGGGTAAGATAGATGTAGAGGGATATGGGCCAAATGTGGGGAATTGGGACCAGCTTAGGGGTTAAAAGAAAAAGGGCAGCATGACAAGTTGGGCCAAAGGGCCTGTTTCCATGCTGTAAACATCTATGACACTATGACAACTTGTCATTTGGGTCTCAACTTCAAGTTTCTAGGTGTCCAGATCACCAACAACTTGTCCTGGTCCCCCCATGCCGACACTATAATTGAGAAAGCCCACCAACACGTCTACTTTCTCAGGAGGCTACGGAAATTTGACATGTCAGCTACGACTCTCACCAACTTCTACAGATGCACCATAGGAAGCATCCTTTCTGTATCACGGCTTGGTATGGTTTCTGCTCTGTCCAAGACTGCAAGAAATTACAAAAGGTCGTGAATGTAGCCGTGCTAAATTCTCCCTCAGTGTAACCCGAACAGGCGCCGGAGTGTGGCGACTAGGGGATTCTCACAGTAACTTCATTGCAGTGTTAATGTAAGCCTACTTCTGAGGCTAATAAATAAACTGAAACTGAAGGTCAAGGTGCTGCTGTGACAATGCACTCTTGTTTAAACACTCTGCAATGCTGAGACTGGGAGAAGTGACCAACAGGGGGCAGCATTGCAGCTTCTGTCCCCCTATTGAAACTGGGATTGTTGCTCCATCTGCTGCACAATCCCAACCCCATCCACTGGGGGCAACCTGGACAATGGCTGCAGACAGACCTCACTGCGCGTGCGCCGCAATGACACCCACCGCCGGCGGCCATTTCGCGTTGCCAAGGGAGACGGCCAGCGGCCATATTCCGTTGCCAAGGGAGACGGCGGCGACCATCTTGCGTTGCCAGGGGAGACAGCATCAATGCGGCGGCGTCCCGCGCGCTGACCTCTGGGAGCATTCCCGTGCCGCACATGCGCACAGGCAGCCCCCGGCAGCGTCACAGCGACGCCTGGTGGCCAGGAAGGGCAATAGCAGCAGCACAGTCTCTGCCCAAAGGCTTCCCCAGTTCAGCTGCTCAGAGACACTGGGAATGTCTTCAAGTGGAAACTTCAGCTTCTCACATTCACCCCCTGTGTTCAGTCATTGTTTCCTAGACAACCTCTGTAGTGACATCATTAACAACTTGTTCACACTGAAGGCCATGGCAATCTGGACCATTCGGCTTCAAAGCCATTGAGCTTTGAAACTTCAATTGAAATGTTGGAGATGAGAGTTTATCGATGCAAGTCATGTTGCATGTGGAACGCTCATGATGCCACAATTAGAGCGGTGCAGACATCTCACAGGGTTGTGTGACTGGAGGAGATGTCAGAGACGGGCTGGTTAAATATAGAGGGACAGGGTCTGAAGCTAAGTTTTGGGTAAAAGATGGCAGTAATGTTGTGACATTAATTTAGCTTCAGATAGTTGCTGGGGAGGGGGATAGAGAGGTTGGGGAGTGATGTTTGTATTGGGGCAATCTCTCTCTCTCTCTCATCATGTATATATATGAATCCATCTCTCACTCTCTATCTCTCTTTACCCATTGTGTTCAGAGTCTTGTGAAGGTGCAGACCGGTGGCAGGTCATTACTGCCGAGGAGGCCAGCCTTCAGCGCACTGGAGCTGCGTTGCTGCACGGATAGCTTGAGGCACCTCTGCCTCCGACAGCATCATCTTCCACACGTGTGTCTCTTCTGGACTGTGAGTGTGTCGTGTGTAACTGGTGGGGACTATACAATCCAACTGGAACATGGTATGGTGGGAAGGTCTTATGAGCAAAGGCTGAGGGACTTGAGGCTGTTTTCGTTAGAGAGAAGAAGGTTAAGAGGTGAGTTCGCGTCATAAACCAGCTGATCGCCTCCATGCTGTGGTACCGGCTGGTCCCTTTGACCCCTCCCCCTGCCGTCTGGACTACCTGCCTGCCTGCTTGCCGTCCGGCCTGCCTGCCGTCTGGACTGCCTGACTGCCTGCTTGCCTGCCATCCGGCCTCTGGAGGGTGTGCTCTCCCCGGGGGGAGGGAGGAAGAGAGGACAGGGAGTGACTGGAGGAGAGGGGGGGGGGGGGGCGAAGGCGTTTGGACTGTCTCTTTTCCATCTGCAGTGGGGGGGGTGAAGGCCTTTTCCTAATTCCCCTACCCACTGCTGCTGCCCCCGGGACCGGCACCCCCTCCCCTTTTTCCCTCCTGACTGGGGCACCGGCCTTGTGCCTCGTCTCCCTCCTGCTCCTCCAACCTCCTCTCTCCCTCTCTCGCTCCGGGGAGAGAGCACCTACACCCTTCCCCGCCTACCCCACCCTGCCTTATCTTCCCCATCCCATATACGCCCTGCCGTGCATCTGGGCAGTCTCGGGGTGGGTGTAGCACTTCCCCTGATACCATGGCGACATCACCAGCGTCGCCGGTGGCAGGGCCTTCTCGGCCCACCTATGCGGGCGTGGCGGCTGCCAGAGCCCCCGCCGCTCCCAAGGCCCTGCCGTCATTCTCCCTAATCACGCGGAAGCTCGGGGTGAAGTGCTACGCCCACCCCGACATGTCTATCGAGGCCTGCGTTAAGGCAATGGCTGGGGTTGTCGGCCCCTCAGCCATTGTCGCGGCCTCAAAGATGTACGGCCGGGCTGTATTCTTCCTGAAGGCCGAGCGGGCGGTTCGCCTCGCCCTGGAAAAGGGGCTCACGGTGGGCGGGACGTTCCTGGCGGTGGACCCATTGGAGGCCACCGCCCACAAGATAGTAATATCGAACGTCCCGCCCTTCCTACCGAGTGAGCTCCTCCTCCCCCACCTCCATCTACTGGGGGAGGTCAGGTCCGGGGTGCAGCCGATCCCGCTCGGCCTTCGGGACCCCTCCCTCCGCCATATATACTCCTTCCGGCGCCAGGTTTTTGTCCGCCTGGCCCGGGAGGAGGAACTGGAGGGAGGTTTCAATGTCCCCCACGAGGGGACCACGTACCGGGTCTTTTGGTCCGCGGACGGTGTGCGGTGCCATGCCTGTAAGGAGGCGGGGCACGTGCGGAAATACTGCCCCGTCTCCAAGGCCGCCGACCACCAACCCAAGGCGGCCGCAGCTGGCACCGCAGCCCCCTCTCCCCCCAAGCGAGTACCATCTGCCCCCCCGCGAGGGGAGGCCACGCCGGCAGCAGCTGCCACCTCAGCTGCCGGCGGGGGGGGAGCGGAGCCCCCGCGCGGCCAAAAGGCCCAGAAGGGACCTACAAAAAAGAAGGGGGGTACCGGAAAGGACCCCTTTGCTGTAATGACTCCATAACTGGAAGTATATAACAGAGGTACAGAACAATATTACAAGAATATAAATAAGAATAAATTACTTCATTGCAGAACCATAAATAATTTATCAAATCTGTGACAAAAAAAATCACAAGATATATCTCTGTCCTATATTAATTTACTGTCCCCTTAAATGTCAGCCATCTCCTGGGGAAAGCAGCCCTTTAATTCTGAACATTAGGAAAGAGAACATCCTCTTAACCAAGCAAATCAATGTGTCAAGCTGAGGGAGCAAAGAACGTCAATGTCTTTAAGAGAGGGAGAGAGACCTGGGCCAACCTTTCCAGAGTCTGCACCCTCTCTGGATTCACTTCATAGAATCATACAATCCTATAGTGTAGAAGGAGGCCATTCGTCCCATCGAGTCTGCACCAACCACAATCCCACTCGGGCCCTATCCCCGTACCTCTGTGCATTTACCCTAACTTGTCCCCCTGGCACTAAGGGGCAATTTAACATGGCCAATCCACCCGACCCGCACATCTTTTGGACCGTGGGAGGAAACCGGAGCACCCGGGGGAAACCCACATGGGGAGAGAACATGCAAAGTCCACACAGACAGTGACTCAAAACAGGAATTGACCCAAGTCCCTGACGCTGTGAGGCAGCAGTGCTAACCACTGTGCCACCATGCCATCCTAAAGTCTACTACACCTAGTATTCCCAGGAGGTCTCCTATTCAAGTACTAAACAGGCCTGAGTCTGCTTAGCTTCCGAGGTCAGGCGTTTTCAGTCTGGTATTGCCGTTGGCATTGGCTGATTCTTTTCACTTCCTTGAGTCTGTCGAAAGCTCAATCTTCATTCAGACAGAGAGCAGCAGCAGCTTTGCTGTGCAGGAATGAGCAGCTGAACCAGAGTCCTTCCGGTCCTCCAGAGTTCCCATTGGTCAATCCCCTGCAGACAGACAATGAGGGGCGGAGCCCCTCGTGGGGGTGGGCGGGACTTTGCCCTCCAGCCGCGCTGAGCTGTTGTCCATTGGAAAAGGTTGGAAGACCCGGACAGACAATGGTCAGTGCGCCGGCTTTGTCCCGGGCCCCCCCCACACCCGCACATGCGCATTCCTCCTAAAAACCCACACATGCGCACTTTTGATTCACTGCCCCTCACCAGCTCTGGCCAATGGGAAGAGTTGGAGGACCGGAAGGATTCTGGTCCTCCAGCCAAGCAGAGCGCGGGCCTTGTGTGATTGAAGATTGAGCTTCAGGCAGATTCAAACTTCCTCCTGTTTCAATTAAGTGCAAGCAATTAAGAGTGTGAGACTGAAGATCTAAAGGTCCCTGGTTCAATCCCGGGTTTCGGCAGGGCCCCTTTGCTGGCTTTCTGTGCTATCTGCAAATTGGCACTGCATTCCTTTAAAGAGGCCAACATCTGTGAGTAAAACACTTTCTTTTCTCCCCCTTTCCATTTCTTTTCTCATTCTGGGGGAAATTGGGGACTTGCAGCAACTGAAGGGAAAGGAAGTGAATCCAGGGAGGTTGCAGACTCTGGAAAGGTTGGCCCAGGTCTCTCTCTCTCTCTTAAAGACATTGATATAGAAACATAGAAGATAGGAGCAGGAGGAGGCCATTTGGCCCTTCGAGCCTGCTCCGCCATTCATTACAATCATGGCTAATCATCCAACTCAATAGCCTAATCCTGCTTTTTCCCCATAACCTGTGATCCCATTCGCCCCAAGTGCTTTATCCAGCCGCCTCTTGAATACATTCAATGTTTTGGCATCAACCACTTCCTGTGGTAATAAATTCCACAGGGTCACTATTCTTTGGGTGAAGAAATGTCTCCTCAAATCCGTCCTAAATGGTCTGCCCTGAATCCTCAGACTGTGACCCCCGGTTCTGGACTCCATCGGGAACATCCTCCCTGCATCTATCCTGTCTCGACCCTTAGAATTTTATAAGTCTCTTTGAGACTCCCCCCTCATTCATCTGAACTCCAATGAAAACAATTCTAACCCAGTCAGTCTCTCCTCATACATCAGTCCCGCGATTCCCTGAATCAGCCTGGTGAACATCCTTTGCTCCCTCAGCTTGACACATTTATTTGTCTGTCTAAAAGGATGGTCTTTTTCCTAATGTTCACATTAAAGGGCAGCTTTCCCCAGGAGATGGCTGACATTTAAGGGGACAGTAAATTAATATAGGACAGAGATATGTCTAGTGTTATTATAAGGTACCCAGATTAGATATATTATTTATGTTTCTGTAGTAAAATACATTTATTATTATTTCTTGCATTATAATATAATGCTGCAGCGATGTTATACATTTCCAGTCATAAAGTCATTACAGCACAGAAGGAATCCATTCGGTAACTCAAGTCCATGCTGACTCTCTGTATAACATTCCAGTCCCATTCCCACTCTATATCCCCATTCTCCTGAAAGTTTATTTCCTTCAAGTGCCCATCCACTTTCATTTTTAAATAGAATCCATAGATATGGATGGAGAGTTACAACATTTTGGGAATGAAATAGGAAATAACATTCCATAGAAACTAGAATTGTCTGCTCTGAATTTCTATCCTATACTGACTGTGATGACTTTTGCAAACTCATTTCACAGGATTTTGAACGAGGAATCACAGGCAGAAATCTCAACTGTCACATCTAGAAAGAGTCATATTCCTTGGGATCTGAATATCTTGTAATATGGAACTGTAGCTACGTTATATATTTCCAGACATCTCTTCCCTCAGAGGGTTGTTAGTCTTTTGGATTTCTCTTCCACAGGGACCAGTGGAGGCTGAGGATCATTGAATATATTCCAGTTAGACAGATCTTTGACTGACAAGGGTGTCAAGGGTTATGGGGAACAGAGAAGAAGATGGAGCAAAAGCTAAGATGTGGGGGGATTTCTTCACTCAAGGATGTGGTGAAGCTTTGGAATTCTCAACCCCTGAGGACAGTGAAGCCTCAGTCATCAACTATTTTCGAGAGAGAGATTGATTGGTTTCTAGATATTGAGGATATCAAGGGATATGGGTTTAGTGTGGGGAGAATGATGCTGAGGTAGATGAACGAATTATCTCATTGAATAGTTTAAAAGGCTCGATGGACCAAATGGCCGACTGCAGCTCCTATTTGTTATGGTCTCTGTGTCCAGGACAGGAAGCAGTGAGCATGGATCTGTCAATCAGCCTCAATCAGCACCTTCAGGAGAATTGGGAGGGTGAATATTAGATACAGCAGAGTGAGAATGGAGGGAGAGTGTGTGGGATGGAGATTTACAGCTTTTTGGGACTGAAATAGGAAAGAATGTTCCATAGAAACTAGAATTGTCTGTTCTGAATTTCTATCCTGTACTGACACTGATGACTTTTGTAAACTCGTTTTACAGGATATTGAAAGAGGAATCACAGGCTGAAATCTCAAACGTCACATCTAGATCTGACAGAGTCATATTCCTTGGGAGCTGAATATCATCGGACTTTGAATCTAGAAGAAGAAATGATTATCCGGTCTGTTGATTTGAAAAGATTTCAAATGTCAGTGTGACTGGAAAAGCAGCGACACACTGCCACACTCGAGTGAGAGTGTTCCAGTGCACTGACTAAAGAGCTTTAACCAGTTACACAGCCTGAATAAATATCACACCATTCACAGCAGGGAGAGACGGTACCCGTGTTGTGTGTGTGGACAAGGCTTCAACTGATTGGTCACCCAAGGGAGAGGCAAGGACACTTGCACCATGGAGAAACCATGGAAATGTGCGGACTGTGAGAAGAGATACAGATCCCCATCTCTGCTGGAAGCTCATCGGCGCAGCCACACTGGGAAGAGACCATTCACCTGCTCTCAGTGTGGGAAGGGATTCACCTACTCATCCGGCCTGCAGAAACACCAGCGAGTTCACACTGGGCAGAGGCCGTTCATCTGCTCTCAGTGTGGGAAGGGATTCACTCAGTCATCCAGCCTGCAGAGACACCAGCGAGTTCACACTGGGGAGAGGCCATTCACGTGTTCTCAGTGTGGGGAGGGATTCAGTCGATCTTCCGACCTGCCGGTCCATGAGCGCATTCATACTGGGGAGAGGCCGTTCACCTGCTCTCAGTGTGGGAAGAGATTCACTCAGTCTTCCAACCTGCGGAAACACCAGCGAGTTCACACCGGGGAGAGGCCGTTCACCTGCTCTCAGTGTGGGAAGAGATTCACTCAGTCTTCCAACCTGCGGAAACACCAACGAGTTCACACCGGGGAGAGACCATTCAACTGCTCTCAATGTGGGAAGGGATTCTGTGATTCATCCAACCTGCTGACAGACCAGCGAATTCACATTGGGTAGAGGCCATTCACCTGCTCTGTGTGTGAGAAGAGATTCAGTCTTTTATCCCACCTGCTGAGACACCAACAAGTTCACGAGTGATTCCAGGGGTTTGATTCTGCTGTTGTTGTTTCTGCTCTCAATTACATCCAGGACTGCATTTTGTTCATTCTCACAGTTGGTCAATGGGGAGGGTCGGAGGGTTTCTTTCTGCTGGACTGGCCGGTCTCACAACTTTACTTCCAGTGGACTGATGCTCTTTGAGTCTTGTTGCGAATACCTGGTTTTAAATTTCACAAGGATCACAGAGTGACAGGGTGTGAGGAAGTTCAGAGATATTTCGTCACTATTTCTGTTTGAAACTCCCCCAGATGCCCATCCAATTTCCTTTGTAATTGTTTATTGTCTCCACTTCCTCCACCCTCGAAGGCAGCGAGTTCCAGGTCATTACCATTCACTGCATCAAAATATTCTTCCTCACATCCCCCCCTGCATCTCTGAACCAAAACCTTAAATCTGCGTCCCCCTCATCCTTGTCCCGTCAGCTAATGGGAACAGCTTTTCTTTGTCCACCTTATCTAAACCTGTCAGAATCTTTTCCACATCTATCAAATCTCCCCTCAACCTCCTTTGCTCCAAGAGGAACAACCCCAGCCTGACATTAACAATAAAGAACAAACTAACAGAATATGTTAGTACCTGAAATCAAATGGGAATGTTTAATTTCTGTTTTAAAGATATTGTGAATATATTGTCCTGGACAATAAAGGGATTTGAATAACTCACCTTGGATGTGGTTAATTGGAATATATCAATCTGGAACCCACCAACAGTTTCTGATATCCACCTACAGTCCAGTGAAAGTCTGGAATATGTAGCTGGAAATCCCTCCCTAACAGCACTGTGGGTGTACTTACACCTCAGGCATTGTAACAGTTCAGGAAGGCAGTGTTGGGGTTGACCATGGCCGAGGCAGCTACATACAGCCACATATTCTGTTATAATTGAAGGACTGCAGATTGAATGTGAGGCATTGTGGGACTGGACAATCTTGACCACATTCCTGTGACTGCTCAGTTTCTGCAATCACGGACCATTAAAGCTGCTTAGCAGGGCTCCAACAGAGGACCTGGTGAGAATATTTACTCAGAATGAGTTAGAATTAAACTGGGGCGGCACGGTAGCACAGTGGTTAGCACTGCTGCCTTACAGCGCCAGGGACCCGGGTTCGATTTCCAGCTTGGATCACTGTCTATGTGGAGTTTGCACATTCTCCCCGTGTCTGTGTAAGTTTCCTCTGGGTGCTCTGGTTTCCTCCCACAGTCCAAAGAAGTGCGGGTTAGGTAGATTGGCCATGCTAAATTGCCCCATCGTGTCAGGGGGACTAGCTAGGGTAAATGCATGAGGTTATGGGGATAGGGTCAGTGGGATTGTGGTTGGTGCAGACTTGATGGGCCGAATGGCCTCCTTCTGCACTGTAGAGATTCTATGAGATTATTGCAGGACCGGCTGGTGTTCAGCAGCTGAGAAACCTGGAATCTGTGAAAAAGGGGTCTGACTAATCAACAAATGGGGTAGGTAGCTGACTAAGAAGTTAAGAAGTGTTCTCAGGCATGTTTAAATTATTTTATCATGAATTTGTGATAAGAACTGTGAGGGACTTGTGACCTGATAGTCGGTGAAGTGACGGTATACTCCAAGTAGCACTGGACTGAAAAGCAGACCTCTGAGAGTAGATTCTAATGGTTATAATCCTACCCAAGCATGGCCAGTGACAAATCAGAGCTCAAGTGGGGACTGGACAGGTCTCTTACCTGCCATTTGGAAACTAAGAATGAGAAACTTATCGATTAAAATGATTCGAGAATAGAGCCAATCTTTCGAGTCTGGATAACACTTCGTAAGAGCTCTTATCAAGGGTCATCCAGACTCAAAACATTGGCTCTATCCTCTCTCCACAGATGCTGTCAGACCTGCTGAGATTTTCCAGCCTTTTCTGTTTTTGTTTCAGATTCCAGTATCCGCAGTATTTTACTTTTATGATAAAATGATTAGTTCTGATTGGAATCCCCAGGACCCTCCCGCAAAACAGAGGGAGTGGTGGCAGAAGGAGAAAAAGGATAAGGATGATAAAGTCTGGGTTCTGATTCTCTGAGCCCATGTAGAATCAACAAAATGAGTGAATCAGTTTATAAAGAACAAACGTTACCCATCCCTAACAAAAACTGATCAAATTAAATAGGTTGAGGAATATAACAAAAAAAATTAATAGATTAAGTTTAAAATCATTTGTTTTGTTTTAAACTTGTGTAAAGTGATGTAATTGTGTGCCAAGTTTTTGCTGCTCACTCCCCACCCCTTTAGGTTCTGTAGAAAAGTTAACCCTTTCAGCAGACAGTTCATTTGTTTTTAAATCGCCCAAAAACTCGTGTCTATTTTAGTTCATAATTGAAGATTTATGGGAATTGGCTAAGATGGACTCTCGACATTTTTAAAGTATAAAAAAGTGGTCTTGAGAAGGCAATTTGGTAGAGAGAGGTGGAGGGAGATATGTTTACAGAGAGGTGTTGAGAGCTGTTGGTTTTACAAGTTATCCATGTTTTTGGAGCGGTCACTTCATGTCCTGGTCTGAGAGGGATGGAGAGAAGTCTGTTCAATTGTTAATGTTAAACTTTCTCTATTAACTGTTAATCGACACTCTGTTTTTTATCTTTCTGACTTGTTATATTTTAATGCTTAATAAACTTTCTGAATTCACGATTTAAAGTGTTCTTTCTTGCCATATGGTCAAGACACTGGAACCTGGTGTGATTTACGATTGGGGAGGTTTTTGTAAACAAGAGAACCCCCATAAATCTTAGTTCAAATAAATCAAAGTTCTGATAAATGGAATGTTATCCTTTATTATTCTGGACAAATGTGAGGTAATGTATTTTGGAAGGTCTAATACAGATAGGAAATATACAGTAAATGGCAGAACCCTTAAGAGTATTGATAGGCAAAGGGATCTGGGTGTACAGGTACACAGGTCACTGAAAGTGGCAATGCAGATGGAGAAGGTAGTCAAGAAGGCATACGGCATGCTTGCCTTCATCGGCCGGGGTATTGAGTTTAAAAATTGGCAAGTCATGTTGCAGCTTTGTAGAAGCTTAGTTAGGCCGCACTTGGAATATAGTGTTCAATGTTTGTTGCCACACTACCAGAAGGATGTGGTGGCTTTGGAGAGGGTTCAGAAAAGATTTACCAGGATGTTGCCTGGTATGGAGGGCATTAACTATGAGGAGAGGTTGGAGAAACTTGGTTTGTTCTCACTGGAGCGACGGAGGTTGAGGGGAGACCTGATAGAAGTCTACAAGATTATGAGAGGCATGGACAGAGTGGATCGTCAGAAGCTGTTTCCCAGGGTGGAAGAGTCAATTATCCGGGGGCACAGGTTTAAGGTGCAAGGGGCAAGGTTTCAAGGAGATGTACGAGGCAGATTTTTTACACAGAGAGTAGTGGGTGCCTGGAACTTGTTGGCGGGGGAGGTAATGGAACCGGATACGGGAGTGACTTTTAAGGAGCGCCTTGACAAGTACATGAATAGGATGGGAATAGAGGGATATGGTCCCCGGAAGAGTAGGGGGTTTTAGTTAAGTCGGGCAGCATGGTCGGTGCAGGCTTGGAGGGCCGAAGGGCCTGTTCCTGTGCTGTAATTTTCTTTGTTCTTTGTTCTATTACGAGAGAAATTGAACATAGAAGTAAAGATGTTCTGCTTCAGTTATACAGGGCGTTGCTGAGACTGCATCTTGAACACTGGGTGCAGCTTTATCTCCTATTTAAGAAATGATACAAATGCATTGAAAGTGGTTCAGAGGAGGTTTAATAATTGCTTCCCAATTCTTGACCCTCACAGGATAAATGTTGTCAGATTTTCCTTGTCTTCACCTCTGATAAAGAGTAATCCTGACTCAAAATGTTGTCTCTATTCTCTCTCTGTAGATGCTGTCAGACTTGCTGAGATTGTCCAGCATTTTCTGTTTTTGTTTCAGATTCCAACAACAGCAGAATTTTGCCTTTATACCAATTCTTGTTGGATAAGGGCGTCAAAAGTATCGGGTGTAGAACGGGAATGTGGAACTCAACACAAAAAGATCAGCCATGATGTAAATAAACGGTGGAGCAGACTCAAAGGGCCAAATGACCGACTTCTGCTCCGATGTCGAATGTTGGTCACAGATTTCTGAGGATTGTGAAACAAGGCTGGAAGATTCGCCTTGCTTGTGTTAGTGGGAAAATGTCCAGGAGAACCATCACTGTGAAGGACAGCTCTGGGATTAAAGGTTGCCAGACTGGAAAAGGAAAACAATGGAAATAAACCCTTGGGGAGTAAAGAATCACTTTGGACTGGTTTTTGGAGAAAGTGTGTCAACATTCCAAGGCAGGGTAAAATATATCCATTGAGTGGATATTTAATGGTGTTAAGAGTAAAAGGACAAAGTTTAATTTTACAGTTTAAGGGCTATGTTCCCGATGAAAAAGTGTTTAATCATTGTTGCTTCCAGTTTGTTGGAGTAAACATCAGAAAACTTGAAGTTTTATCATGTGATTCTTTAATTTGTTTACTGGGTTTAGAATTCATTTTTATTAAATTGTTGATCGTTACAGAGATCCTAACATTTCATTTAAAGCCCCACGTTTCAATTTCCCATTTGAGCCTGGGGCACCTTTCTGTCTCTCTATTGCTGGTGTCAATGACAGCCAGGTGACGGAGCTGAGGGCTGAATTTAGCTGAGAATAATGGGGCCTGCGCTCCAGTTGGGAAACTGCCATGAGCGTCGCACTAATAGAGAGACAGGAAGGTGCTGGAGGACTGAGTGGGAAATGGGCCTCCAAACAATTGTTATATCAGTCACTCAGCGCTAAAGAGAAACCTGTCTCTTTAAATACAGATACAGGGAAAAGGCTGCACTGAAATCTGTCCCTTTTAAACTGCACAGAAGCAGGAGGCTGAGATTGACAGGCTGCAGGAGGAGCCCCTGCTATCTCTTTGAAAGGACTGTCTGATTCATCCTACCACACTGATCTGTCCCCACAGTCCTGCAAATTCTTCCCTTTCAAGTCTTTGCCCTTTGGAAAGATTCTATTGAATCTGCTTTCAGGCAGATCAGAACAACTCGCTTTGTCAAAAGAATAAAATCTCATCTCCCCCTCTGGCTCCTTTGCCAATTACCTTAGAGGGACTCACTTTCTGTTAAAGAGCCTGCCAACCCCTCTCACCCACTTTCCCTAAAGTGCATCAATCTCACCAGGAAAAGTCCAGAACAATCAAATATTTTTACTGATAAAAGTTTATCAATGAAACAGAACATGGTTAAAACAAACAGAAAATGACTTGAGGATCAAAGACAACCAGAGTAAAAGGATGTTCACAATGTTCTGGACACAAATGGTTTCTCTTTAATTCATCTGCAGCCTGTTCCCTGCCCTCTTTGTGGAACACCTCCGCTCAGTCCACAAGCATGACCCTGACCTTCCGCTTGTCATTAGAATTCACCACCTTGTTCTCACACTCACATTTCTGTCCTCGACCTGCTGCAATGTTCCGGAGAGGCCCAACACAAGCTGGACAAACAGCCCCTCATCTTCCGATGAGGCACTTTACAGCCTTCTGGACTCAACATTGAGTTCAACAACTTCACCCCCTGAACTTGTTTTCATGGTTTTTTGTTTCAGACAGAGATGTTCATTATTCTGTCCTGAACACTCACTTCTTTGCAACAACCATTACCTCGCCTTTTGCTTCTGTTCTACAAAATTCTTCTCCACAGATGCTGCCAGACCGGCTGCATTTTTCCAGTTCTTTCTGCGTTTATTGTAGAACTGCATGTAGTCGGGGGAAAACACTATTTACTCTCCTGGAGTAAATAAATGTCCTTCATCAGTTTTTGTGGATCATTCAGTGGAAATGTGCTCTCCCAGGCTCAAAGAAACCCTCCGACCCTCCCACGTCACCAACTGTCAGAATGAACATGGTTCAGTCCTGGATGTGATTAACAGAAGAATCCACCTCATGTAAGCAATTGTGAACTCGCTGGTGTGTCTGCAGGGTGGATAACTGAGTGAATCCCTTCCCACAGTCAGAGCAGGTGAGCGGCCTCTCCCCGTATAAAATTGATGGTGTCTCACCTGGGTGGAGGAATCTTGGAATTGCTTCCCATAATCAAAGCAAGTGAATGGTCTTTCCCCAGTGTGAACTCTCTGGTGTTTCTGCAGAGTGGATGAATCTCTGAATCCCTTTTCACACTCAGTGCAGGTGAATGGCCTCTCTCCAGTGTGAACTCGCTGGTGTCCGAGCAGGTTAGATGACTGAGTGAATCCCTTCCCACATTCAGTGCAGATAAAAGGCCTCTCCCCAGTGTGAATTCACTGGTGTGTCCACAGGTGGGATAACTGAGTGACTCCCTTCCCACAATCAGGGCAAGTAAATGGCCTTTCCCCAGTGTGAACGCGTCGGTGACTTTCCAGTCTTGATGGGGTAACGAATCCCTTCCCACATTCCCAAGGTTTCTCCATGGGGCAGGTGTCCTTGTGACTCTCCACGTTCAAGAACCAACTGAGGTGTCCACAAACACAGACCACGGAGAGTGTCTTTCCCGACTCCAAAGGGTAATGTTTTGAAAAACTGTGTAACTAGTTAAAGCTGAAACATTCTCACTCGGATCTCTGTGCGTCCAGGTGCTTTTCCAGTTTAAAATTTTCTGTTGCAGACAAAAAGACAAACATTTCTCCTACATTCAAAGGCTGATGATATTCAGGTCCCGGTGAATTGAGTGACTCTGTCAGATGTTGATGTGATGTGTGGAGTCTGCACATTCTCCCCGTGACTGCATGGGTTTCCTTCAGGTGCTCCAGTTTCCTCCCACAATCCACAGGTTAGGTGGATTGGCCATGCTAAATTCTCCCTTGGTGTACCCAACCAGTGTGGCGACTTGGGGATTTTCGCAGTAACTTCATTGCAGTGTTAATGTTAGCCTACTTGTGACACTAATACATTTTTTAAATCCCAAAAGCTGTAAATCTCCGTCCCACACACTGTCCCTCCATTCTCACTCTGATGTGTCTAACATTCACCCTCCCAATTCTCCTGAATCAGTGAGTCATGTTGATCTATCGATACAAGGTCCTGGAGTCAGACACCCAAACATTTTAATTCAGTAAATGTACATATATCTCGCCAGATGCACAATTAGCTGTCCAGAAAATGTTTGATCGAGAGTGCTGTATCTTTTAATTTGAGGTAGAGTAGGGGATGTGTGAGGAAGAACATTATTTAGACAGCGAGTGGGTATAATCAGAAAATCACACCAGTGTGGAAGTGGAGAAGAATAATTTAAAATAAATTGGGTTGGGCATCTGAAGGAAATAAACTTGCAGGGGAACAGGGCTATAGAGGGGTAGTGGGACTGACTGTATTGTCCGACAGAAAGTCGGCATGGACTCGAGTTACTGAATGGACACCTGTGCTGTGAATGTATAATGGAAATATATAATGTCGCTGAAGTACTATATTACAAAACTAGAAATAATAAATGTATTTTGTTACAGAACCAATTATGCACCATGTAACAACATTAGACAGATGTCTGTCCTATATTTACTGTCCCCTTAAATGTCAGCCATCTCTCGATGTTCCTGACGGTGGGGGAGTTGAGGATAAGGGGTCAACCTTTCAGGACTGAAGTGAGAAATTTCTTCACCCAGAGAATGGTGAATGTGTGGAATTCACTCCCACAGAAAGTAGCTGAAGCCAAGACATTGTGTGATTTCAAGAAGAAATTAGATAGAGTTCTCGGCGCTGAAGGGATATTGGGAGGGATGATCGGCCATGATCATAATGGAAGGTCGAGCAGGTTTCTATCTCCTGGGGAAACCAGCCCGTGAACATTAGAAAAGAGACCATCCTTTTAGCCTGACAAATACATGTGTCAAGCTGAGAGAGGAAATTATGTCAATGTCTTTAAGAGAGAGAGAGAGAGACCTGGGCCAACCTTTCCAGAGTCTGCAGCCTCCCTGGATTCACTTCCTTTCCCTTCAGTTGCTGCAAGTCCCCAATTTCCTCCAGAATGAGAAAAGAAATGGAAAGGGGGAGAAAAATAAGGTGTTTTACTCACAGGTGTTGGAGACAGGAGGAGGTTTTGGCCTGTGTGAAGATAAAAACAAAACCTGTGATGTTAAAAATTAAAATGTATTGACTTGTAAGAAAATAAACAGAATACATTTTGCAAAGTTCCATCCACCACTCCCTCATCTGGCAGCCCTGCATTCAGGTGCAGGACGAGTAGTATACTGCAAGATTAGAAATATAATAAACCTACTGTACCAGAAAATCATAAATATAGAGTATGTAAATGTAACACGAGTCATAACAGAGACATCACCTACCTGACTACATTGTCCCCTGAAATGTCAGCCATTTCCTGGGGAAACAACCCTTTAATTGTTAACATTCGGAAAGAGACCATCCTTTTAGCCAGACAAATAAATGTGTCAAGCTGAGGGAGCAAAGGATGTCAATATCTTTAAGAGAGAGAGACCTGGGCCAACCTTTCCAGAGTCTGCAGCCTCCCTGGATTCACTTCCTTTCCCTTCAGTTGCTGCAAGTCCCCAATTCCCCCCAGAATGAGAAAAGAAATGGAAAGGGGGAAACATTGATTTCTTCCAGATGTTGCCCAGAGGAGGGAGTTTTAGTCTGAAGCTCATTGGGGGGGTCGGTGGGAATGTGAAGTTGAGGTTACAATCAGATCAGCTGTGTATGTATTGAATGGTGGAGCAGGCTCGAGGGACGTACCCCTATTCTGAATGTGCATATTCATCTGTTATCACATCCTGTACAATAGATTGTAGCATTTTCCCTCCGGCTGATGTCAGGCTGATGGGTCTGTGGTTCCCCGTTTTCTCTCTCCCTCCTTAAACAGTGGGGTTACATTTACCACCTTCCAATCTGCAGCAACCATTCCACAATCTATAGAATTTGGAAAGATGACCACCAATGTATCCACTATCTCCACAGCCACCTCTTCCAACACTCTGGGATGTAGATCAGCAGCTTTTTGGGGATTTATTCACTTCCAACCCCATTAATTTCTCCAGTGCTACTTTTTCACGAATACTAATCTCTTTCAGTTCCTCATGCTCACTACTCCCTCTGCATGCTTTGCGAGCCTTCCAAACATAATTGTGAACAAAATATCTTTTAACTTCCTAACGCTCTTTCACTCTGTGATCCTTGAGAAATCCAAAGCCAGATATTCGCAACAAGGTTAAAAGATTATCAGCCCACTGGAGGCAAAGTGGTGAGACCGGCCAGTCCAGCAGAAAGAAACCCTCCGACCCTCCCCATTGACCAACTGTGAGAATGAACAAAATGCAGTCCTGGATGTGATTGAGAGCAGAAACAATAACAGCAGAATCCAATCCCTGGAATCACATGTGAACTCGCTGGTGTCTCCGCAGATTGGATAACTGAGTGAATCCTTTCCCACACTGAGAGCAGGTGAACGGTCTCTCCTTGGTGTGAACTCGCTGGTGTGTTTGCAGAGTGGATAACTGAGCAAATCCCTTCTCGCACTGAGGGCAGGTGAACGGCCTCTCCCCAGTGTGAAACCGTTGGTGTGTCTTCATATGGGATAACTGAGTGAACCCATTCCCACACTGAGAGCAGATAAACGGCCTCTCCTGAGTGTGAACTCGCTGGTGTGTCTGCAGGGTGGATAACTGAGTGAACCCATTCCCACACTGAGAGCAGGTAAACGGCCTCTCCCTAGTGTGAACTCGCTGGTGTCTCTGCAGGCTGGATGACTGACTGAATCCCTTCCCACACTGAGAGCAGATGAATGGTCTCTCCTCATTGTGAACTCGCTGGTGTGTCTGCAGGGCGGATGACTGAGTGAATCTCTTCCCACAATGAAAGCAGATGAATGGCCTTTCCTCATTGTGAACTCTCTGGTGTGTCTGCAGGGCGGATAATCGACTGAATCCATTCCCACACTGAGAACAGGTGAACGGTCTCTCCCCAGTGTGGCTGCGTCGATGAGTTTCCAGGTGAGAAGGGTATCTAAATCCCTTCCCACAGTCCCCACATTTCCACCGTTTCTCCATGGTGCAGGTGTCCTTGTGACTCTCCAGGTCGGACAATCAGTTGAAGCCTCATCCATACACAGAACACGGGTACAGTCTCTCCCCGCTGTGAATGCTGCGATGTTTTTTCAGGCTGTGCAACTGAAGCATTTTCCACACAGTGCACTGGAACACTCTCACTCTGGTGTGTGAGATTCGGTGCTTTCCAGTCTCACTGATGTTTAAAATCTCCTGAAGCAGACAGAACAGAGAAACATTTCCATTCTAGATTCAAAGGCCGATGATATTCAGGTCCCATTGAATTGAGTGACTCTGTCAGATGTTGACGTGATGTTTGGTTCGAGATTTCTGTCTGTAAATCCTCACCTTCTGATAGCCTGTAAAAGGAGTTTACAAAAGTCATCACAGTCAATACAGGATAGAAATTCAGAACAGACAATTCTAGTTTCAATGGAACATTCTTTCCTCTTCCATTCCCCAAAAGCTGTAAATCTCCATCCCACACACTCTCCCTCCATTCTCACTCTGCTGTATCTAATATTCACCCTCCATATTCTCTTGAAAGTGCTGATTGACAGATCCATGCTCACTGGACACAGAGAGCTGAAAATCTCCATGCAGACTGCCAGTCTATTGAAAGTCATAGAGGTTTACAGCATGGAAACAGGCCCTTCGGCCCAATTTGTCCATGCCGCCTTTTTTCTTTAAACCCTTAAGCCAGTCCCAATTGCCCGCATTTGGCCCATATCCCTCTAAACCCATCTTACCCATATAACTGTCTAAATGCTTTTTAAAAGTCAAAATTGTACCTTCCTCTACTACTACCTCTGGCAGCTTGTTCCAGTAACTCACCACCCTCTGTGTGAAAAAATTGCCCATCTCACCTTAAACCTATGGACTCTAGTTTTAGACTCCCCTACTTTGGGAAAAGATATTGACTATCTCGCTGATCTGTGCCCCTCATTATTTTATAGACCTCTATAAAATCACCCCTCAGCCTCCTACGCTCCAGAAAAAAAAGTCCCAGTCTATCCAGCCTCTCCTTATAACTCAATCCATCAAGTCCCGGTAGCATCCTAATAAGTCTTTTCTGCACTCTTTCTAGTTTAATAATATCCTTTCTATAATAGGGTGACCAGAACTGTACACAGTATTCCAAGTGTTGCTTTACCAATGTCTTGTACAACTTCAACAAGTCGTCCCAACTCCTGTATTCAATGTTCTGACCAATGAAACCAAGCATGCCGAATGCCTTCTTCACCACTCACAAAGCCATGCTGACTATCCCTAATCAGTCCTTGCATCCCTAAATGCCTGTAGATCCTGTCTCTCAAAATACCTTCCAACAACTTGCCCACCACAGCTGTGAGGCTCACTGGCCTGCAGTTCCCAGGCTTTTCCCTGCAGCCCTTTTTAAACAAAGGCACAACATTTGCCACCCTCCAATCTTCAGGCACCTCACCTGTGACTATCGATGATACAAATATCTCTGCGATGACTGAACTAAAAATATATTTAATGGATCGGATGGCTCCAGTTGGTGAAGATACAGGGGGTTGCGATTGATGATGATCTTGAACTTGCTGCCTGTGGGGGTAGTCAAGCAGAGATGATCAATAATTTCTAAATGTGATTGGATGTGTGCTGCAGGGTTACAGAATGGGACCCACTCCAGACGGACAGAATTGCTCGACAGACAGTTTATAGTTTATTTTTGATAATTTATTAATTAGTGTCACAAGGATGCTGACATTAACACTGCAATGAATTCACTGTGAAAATCATGAAAAACTATGAAATTACTGTGAGAGTCGGTATGGACTCGAGTTGTCCAATGGACTCCTTCTGTGCTGGAATGACTCTATGACTGGAAATATATAACGTAGCTACAGGACTATATTACAAGACTGGAAATAATAAATGCATTTATTACAGGACCAGAAGTAAATCTGTCCCATATAACAACACCAGAGACTGTCTCTGCTCAAGTTTAGCTTCTGCTCGACTTTAAAAGAGTAAGAGGCAACTTAATTTAAACCTTCAAGGTTCTGAAAGATCTTGGATGTGGAGAGGATGTTTACTCTTATGGGAGAATCTGGGGGTCACTGTTTAAAAAACAGTGCTGCCCATTGAAGACAGAGATGAGAAGATTTTTTTCACTCAGAGAGTCTTGAATCTTTGGAAGTCCCTTCCTCAAAAGTAGAAGTAGAGTCTGATTTCAATAAGGAATTAGATACATTTCTTGGGGATCAAGGGATACGGGGGGTGGGGGTGGGGGGGAGGCAGGATTACGATATTGAATTTGATGATCAGCCGTGACCATAATGAACGGCGGAGCAGGCTCGAAGGGCCGAGTGGCCTCCTCCCCACTTGTATTTTCTAGTATGTTTCTATGTAAACATGAGGAGCTGAAGTGTAACCAAATATTTTGCCACCGCTTCAGGCAACTTCTCTCACTGAAACATAGAATCTAGAAGTGGGGGTAGGTCATTCAGCCCTTCGAGCTTGCTCCGCCATTCATTATGGTCATGGTTGATCATCAAATTCAATATCCTAATCACACACCCCCACTCCCGTTCCCCCATATCCCTTGATCTATATTCTGTGGCAGTGAATTCCACACATTCATCACCCTCTGGGTGAAGAAATTTCTCCTCACCTCAGTTCTAAAAGGTTTACCCCTTATCCTCCAGCTGTGCCCCGGGTTCTGGACTCCCCCCACCATTGGGAACATTCTTTCTGAATCTACCCTGTCTAACCCTGTTCCAATTTTATAAGTTTCTATGAGATCCCACTCTTCCAAACTCTAGTGAATATAATCTTAACCAATTTAGTTTCTCCCCATATGACAGACTTGCCACCCCAGGAATCAGCCTGGTAAACCTTCGCTGTACTCCCTCTTTAACAAGGACATCCTTCCTCAGATAAGGACACCAAAATTGTACACAATACTCCAGGTGTGGCCTCACCAACGCCCTATAGAACTGCAGCAAAACATCCCTATCCCTATACTCAAATCCTCTTGCTATGAAGGCCTACATATCATTTGCGTTCTTTACTGCCTACTGTACCTGCACGCTTACTTTCAGTGACTGATGCACGAGGAATCCAACATCTTGTTGAGTATACACCTCCCTCAATTTACACCTATTCAAGTAATAATCTGTCTTCCTATTATTGCTACCAAAGTGGATAATCTCACATTTATCCACATTATACTGCATCTGCAATGCTGATGCCCACACACTCAGCCAGTCCCAATCACGCTAAAGCATCTCTGCAGCCTCCTCACAGCTCACCCAACTTTGTATTATCTGCAAACTTGGAGATAATACATTCCGTTCCCTCTTCCAAATCATTAATATATAATGTGAAGAGTTGGGGTCCAAGCACAGATCCCTGACAAACCCCACGAGTCACTGACTGCCATTCAGAAAAATACTCATTTATGCCAACTCTTCGCTTCTTATCTGCGAACCAGCTTTCTATCCATCTCAAGACATTACCTGCAATCCCATGTCCTTTAACTTTACATAGCAGTCTGTTATGTGAGACCTTGTCGAAAGCCTTCTGAAAGTCTAAATAAACCACATCCACTGGTTCTCCTCGGTCAACTCTACTACTTACATCCTTACAAAATTCCAATAGATTCGTCAAACATGATTTCCCTTTTATAAATCCACGCTGTCTTTGTCTGATTATACCACTGCCTTCCAAATGCCGAGTTGTGAAATCCTTGATAATAGACACCAGCAACTTCCCCAGTACCAATGTTAGGCTCACTGGTCTATAGTTCTGTGTTTTCTCTCTCCCTCCCTTTTTGAATAGTGGGTTTACATTAGCTACCCTCCAATCTGTCGGAACTATTACCGATTCCAAAGAATTTGGGAAAATAACCACCAATGTATCTACTATTTCCAGGACCACTTCCTTAAGTACTCTGGGATGAAGCTTATCTGGACCTGGAGATTTATCCACCTTCAATCCCATCAATTTCCCCAAAAACTTCTCAACTGATGCTGATTTCCTTCAGCCCCTGACTAACACATGTTTCTTTCAGCACTTCTGGTACATTATTCACGTCTTCCTTTGTGAAGACTGAAGCAAAGTACCAATTTAATCCCTCAGCCATTTCTTTATTCCCCATTATGAATTCTCCCATTTCTAACATTTGTCTTTGTCAATCTTCTTCGCTTTACATATCTATAGAAACTTTTACAGTCAGTTTTTATGTTCCCTGCTTGCTTCCTTTCATACTCCATTTTTCCCTTCTTAATCAATCCCTTGGTCCTCCTTTGCTGAATTTTAAACTGCTCCCAATCCTCGGGCCTATTGCTTTTTCTTGCCGATTTGAATGCTTCTTCCTTGAATCTGATACTATCTCTAATTTCCCTTGTAAGCCATGGCTTGGCCACAATTCCCTTACCACTCTTGCGCCAAACAGGAATAAACAACTTCTGGAGTATGTACATGGTCCATGGATTCCTCGAGGCTGCAAACATTAGCTGCAGCCTGCGAGTGGGTGAAGCTGTTTAAAACCTGTTGCTCAGATTGCTGTGCTTTCCGGTCACTAGGACCCGGTTTGGAGCAGAAAATGCCTAAGCCCCACCCACTCTCTGTTGCGTCACCAAGACACCAGCGCATGCGCTCCGCTCCCTGCTGAATCAAGATGGCGGCTGTTAACCTCGCCTCGTCTCGGGAAAAAGACCTGAAGCTGCAAACACGGGACCTGCGGATTACTATTAGAGGTTTGAGACCTTCACCAGATATTTCGAAACCCTCTCCGTCCATCTGCCGGTTCCAATCCTCCCTCCATGTATCCGCATCCTTACCGGTTGTTGATGAGACAGAGGAACGTCCCTCTCCATTGCCATCGTCCACGCTACGCATGCGTCAAACACTGCTTCACTGCGCATGCACAACTCTCCCGTGCTGTGGATAGGGGACATTCCCCACCGCGAGGAATGGTGGGTAAAACGCACGCCATCGAAACTCCTCATTTGTGAACAGTAGCTTTTTCTGCTGCGATGTGAAAATTAGGGATAGGGGTGCAGTTAATAAAATTAGGAATCAAATTGTACTGTAATCGAAGTGCTCAAGGCATCCATTATCCACCAGGAAGTAGGGGAATGGAAATTCTCGACCAAAGTATCTGAAATTGATACATAATGAGGGGGAAGTCGATCCGTAGCTTTAATGAACATCAACACGCAAAAATGGAACTTGACGACTTTTAAACAGCTCGCCCTCTTGACATAGAAGTGTCATAATGGGAAATGTGTGTGGTGGATAGAGCTGTTTCTGGGGCACAGGGGATTGTGGGATCCACGGCCCCATTAAACAGCAGCTATTGGTATGTGTTTCATTAGAAGAGCATCAGTGACTGCAAACATTAACTCTATTTCTGTCTCTATAGGTGCTGTCTAACCTGATGAGTATTTCCAACGTTTTCTCTTTTCATTTCAGATTTCCAGCAGCTGCAGTGTTTTGATTTTGTTTAGTTGAAGGCGTTGCTCATGGAACTGAATCTAGAAACAAACGGACCATTTAAAGCTGTGTTTCAAGTAAGGAAAAAGTAGTTCTGTCGGGGATTTTCATTAAATTTTCATTTAGAAAATTTTCAAATTAATAACTGGAACATGGACATTACTGGAATTACCAGCAATTGGCTAAACCTCCTTTGACAGCAGCTTCCAAAACTACAAACCTCTTCTCCAATATGGATTAGGGCAGTTTGTGCACAGTAACCCCACTACCTGCATTTACTCTTCAGAATCACACACTATTCTGACTTGGTAGTATACTGCTCTGCTTTCACAATCACTCGGCCAAAATTCTAAAACTTATTTCTGAGCAACATAGTACAGTGGCACAGGGTGGCACAGTGGTCAACACTGCTGTTTCACAGCACCAGGGACCCGGGTTCGATTCCAGCTTTGGGTGACTGTGTGGAGTTTGCATGTTCTCCTTGTGACTGCATGAGTTTCCTTTAGGTGCTCCGGTTTCCTCCCACACCCCAAAGGTGTGCAGGTTAAGTGGATTGGCCAGGCTAAATTGCCCCTTAAATGCAGGAGGTTACAGGTTACCTCAGGATTACAAGTTGTTTTGAGATTGAAAGCGACATTTGGAGGTGATAGTTTTCCTGCATCCTTTGAGTTGGTGAAGGTTGTGGTTTGGCAGGTTCTGTCAGTTCTTGTCTAGTTGTAGATGTATAAAGTCCTTACCATTCATTCCCTCCCTGTTTCATCTCTATCTTTCTCCTCCCATTAAGGTTGAATTCTTGTGTAGATCTGGACTGGGTGGCAGGTTTCCTGAATTGAAGGACATTAGCAAACCATTTGAGTTTTTAATCACAATCCAGCAGCTTTCGTGGTCACTTTTTCCTTGTGCCGGCTCCACAAATTACCGGATTCATTCAGCTCAATTTCACAACCTACCTTTGTGTTTATCACTGTTTTTTTCTCCTTTTTGAATTAATTTTACAGCATATTGGAAGAGGATGATGTGTAGGTGGGAAACTCAGATCAAACATCACATCAGGATCTGACAGACACCCAATTCATCAGGGCCTGAACATCATCAACTTTTGAACATGGAATCAAAAAGCACCGTTCACAATGGGGAGAAGGTGTTTACATGTTCTGTGTGTGGACGAGGTTTCAGTCGCTCATCAAACCTGTCAAAACACAAGTGTTGTCCCACTGGGGAGAAACCGTGGAAATGTGGAGACTGTGGGAAGGGATTTGATTACCCATCTGAGTTACATATTCATCTTCGCAGTCACACTGGGGAGAGGCCATTCACTTGCTCTGTGTGTCAGAAAGGATTCACTAAATCATCCCACCTTCTAAGACACCAGCGTGTTCACACTGGGGAGAGACCATTCACCTGCTCCGTCTGTGGGAAAGACTTCACAAACTCATCCCACCTCCTGTCACACCTTCGAATCCACAGTGAGGAGAGACCTTTCCAATGTTCTGACTGTGAGAAAAACTATCAAAGGAAAAATGATCTGTTGAACCATAAACGCACTCACACTGGGGAGAGACTGTTCCCCTGCTCCGTGTGTGGGAAGGGATTTACCTGTTCATTCGACCTACTGACACACCAACTTGTTCATACTGATAAGAGACTGTTTAAATGTCCTGACTGTGAGAAGTACTTTAAAAGCCAGACAGATCTGCTGATGCACCAACTCACTCACACCAGGGAGAGACCCTTCACCTGCTTTTTCTGTGGGAAAGGCTTCACTTGGATGTCCAACCTACTTAATCACCAGCGGAGTCACACTGGGGAGAGGCCGTTCATCTGCTCAGTGTGTGGGAAGGGATTCACTCAGTCGTCCACCCTGCTGACACACCAGCAAGTTCACACCGGGGAGAGGCCATTTCCTTGCTCAGTGTGTGGAAAGAGATTCAGTCGTTCATCCACACAGCTGAGGCACCAGCGAGTTCACAAGTAACTGAAGGGATTGGATTTAGAATCTGCTGTTAATCACATCCAGGACTGAACCATGTTCATTCTGACAGTTGGAGTTTGTTGCTGCTGATATTAATAAGCATGAAAGCTGGTGTGTGCAGTGATGTTGTTTGTAAATGTTGATTAAATCAGCTTTGATTCAAACACAGTGTTTTGGATTTCTCCAAGAATAAGAGGAGAATGATTGATCTCCTGTTTTTGACAGTGCCATTATTTGGGCCTTTTCTTGCTCAAGATTATTTCTGTTCTCTGATTGATCTTCTCCCAGATTAAACTCTGAACTTTCATCAATCCTATTAATCTATTGAAGACATTGGGTGCTTGGTTAAACCCACCTGATGTTGGTATCAGTTGCCTTTTGGAAGATTTCCCAGTTTTCTGAAATTCCATCGTGGTTCTGGTGTTGATGTAATGATGGGAGTTTCAGTTCCAATGCTGATGATGTAGGGTCTGTGCTGACAGAAACACAGAATCCTCACAGTGCAGAAGGACATCATTCAGCCCATTGAGTCTGTCCTGGGTCTCTGAAAGGGCATTGTACCCAGTGCTACTTCCCTGCCTTATTCCCGTAACATTGCATTC
Source organism: Mustelus asterias (assembly GCF_964213995.1). Lineage (NCBI taxonomy): Eukaryota > Metazoa > Chordata > Chondrichthyes > Carcharhiniformes > Triakidae > Mustelus > Mustelus asterias. Next base: position 84,403 of record NW_027590510.1, read on the forward strand.
TTTCTTTTCGGATAGCAATCTAATTTTCTTTTCAATACCTTGATAGAACCTGCCTCCACGACCTTCTCAGTGAATTTGTTCCAGACTCCAACCAACCTCTGAGTGAAACATTTTTACTCACATCACTCTTACTCCTTTGCTAAATACTTTGAATCTGTGCCCTAGTTCTTGGTGCTCTCTTGAGGGGGAACAGTTTCTGACTATTTACTCTGTCCATACTCATTGCTCAACCCTAATTGCCCTTGAACTGAATGGCTTGCTGGACCATTTAAAGACCCACATTGCTATGGATCTGGAGTCACATGTGGAACATACCAGGAAAGGGTGGCAGATTTCCTTCCCTAAAGGACATGAGTTTTTTATGACAATCGGCAATGGTTTCATTAAAAGTTTATTTCCGGATTTTTTTGTTATTGAATTCAAATTCCACCAGCTGCCATGGTGGGATTCAAACCCAGGTCCCCAGAACATGACTTTGGGTTTCTGGATTACTTGTTCAATATTACTTCACCATTGGCTGCCCCAAAACGCATAAGAAATCTTACACCAGAAGCTTTGACCTGGATATCGAGCTGAGAGATTAATATTTAGCACGGTTTTTGCTTCTTCTCTCAGACAGCAGAAGAAAAGAAACCACAAACTTGTTCTGTTTGAGTGTTCTACTTGTGGGTGTGACAAATTGAACTGTAATAGAAAACATAGAAAACTACAGCACAAAACAGGCCCTTCGGCCCTACAAGTTGTGCCGAACATATCCCTACCTTTTAGGCCTACCTATAACCCTCCATCCTATTAAGTCCCATGTACTCATCCAGGAATCTCTTAAAAGACCCTATTGAGTTTGCCTCCACCACCACTGACGGCAGCCGATTCCACTCACCCACCACCCTCTGTGTGAAAAACTTCCCCCTAACATTTCACCTGTACCTACACCCCAGCACCTTAAACTTGTGTCCTCTCGTAGCAGCCATTTCCACCCTGGGAAAAAGCCTCTGAGAGTCCACCCGATCTATGCCTCTCAACATCTTATACACCTCTATTAGATCTCCTCTCATCCTTCGTCTCTCCAAGGAGAAAAGACCGAGCTCTCTCAGCCTATCCTCATAAGGCATGCCACTCAATCCAGGCAACATCCTTGTAAATCACCTCTGCACCCTTTCAATCTTTTCCACATCCTTCCTGTAATGAGGCGACGAGAACTGAGCACCGTACTCCAAGTGGGGTCTGACGAGGGTCTTATATAGCTGCATCATTATCCCCGGACTCCTAAACTCAATCCCTCGATTGATAAAGGCCAGCACACCATACGCCTTCTTAACCACCTCCTCCACCTGTGGGGCCGATTTTAGAGTCCTATGGACCCGGACCCCAAGGTCCTTCTGATCCTCTACAGTACTAAGAGTCTTTCCCTTTATATTGTACTCCTTCATCCCATTTGACCTGCCAAAATGGACCACTTCGCATTTATCTGGGTTGAAGTCCATCTGCCACTTCTCTGCCCAGTCTTGCATCCTATCTATGTCCCTCTGTAACTTCTGACATCCCTCCAGACTATCCACAACCCCACCAACCTTCGTGTCATCGGCAAACTTACCAACCCATCCCTCCGCTTCCTCATCCAGGTCATTTATGAAAATGACAAACAGCAAGGGTCCCAGAACAGATCCCTGGGGAACACCACTGGTGACCGACCTCCATTTAGAAAAAGACCCATCTATACCCACTCTCTGCCTCCTTTGGGCAAGCCAGTTCTGGATCCATCGGGCAGCAGCCCCTTGGATCCTGTGCCCTCTCACTTTTTCTAGAAGCCTTGCATGGGGGACCTTATCAAACGCCTTGCTGAAATCCATATAAACCACATCTACCGCTTTCCCTTCGTCAATGTGTTTCACTTTACACACATCTGGAGTTCCTGTGAACCACCCATTGTAGAACGATATTGCAGAAGAAATCTGTTATTTTCTGGCTCAATTAACCCTTTTGGAATCTTGTTTATTAAAACTCCACCACACGTACTGCATGTGAGAGCCTTTGAAATGTTCTGATCTTTGCAATTGTCATCGTTGATTTTGATGGCTTCTCTGGCATGCAAAAGCTCCACACCCCTCCCCCATGGACACAAATCTCCCAATTGCTAAAGAAATTGACAGAGTTTGGGAAGATTGCAGTGTCAAACTCATCAGACTCTTTTGACAAATAGAATTTTTGTTGGGGAAGATTGCACCTTTTATGTTTCCAGGAAAGTGACGCCAGTGTGCCTTTAAGAAATGTATTTTTTTAGAACATGTTCTCCGCAGTTTGTAAGCAGCTTTATTTTATTGTGGCATTGGCTGCTTGCTTAGATGTCCTTTTATTGCTGCTTAAATTTGGTGTCTCGTTGTAAGTGGTCCTTGAGTTTGATGTCATGGTGCCAGTGGTCCCTGGATTTGGTGCCTGGGTGTAAGTGGTTGGATTTACTACTATTTACTGTGTATTCATGTCTCAGTGGAAACATTCTGTCCATACTTACCTGTCCATCCCATTTGAAGACCTGTATCCGAAGAATCATAGAATCCCCTACAGTGTAGAAGGAGACCATTCAGCCCATCAAGTCTGCACTGACTCTGCAAAAGAACATCTTACCCAGGCCCACCGCCAGCAACTCCACACGTTTACCCCACTAATCCTCTAACCTGCACATCTTTTGACTGTGGGACGAAAGCAGAGCATCTGGAGAAAACCCCTAAAGTCACAGGTGGAATGTGCAAACTCTACACTGACAGTGAGGCAGCAGTGCTAACCACTGTGCCACCCTGTAGAGATGAACCTTTCTTTAGTTTGAGATTGCCGTGTGTAAATCCTCCTCTTCTAACCCCCTGTAAAAGGAGTTTCCGAAATCCATCCAGGATAGAAATTCACAACATTCTCTCCTCCTGCTCCAGCTTTGTCACCAGGATAATTCCCCTTGTGTCCACTCAGTCGCTTCTCATTTGGGATTTGCAGTTTACACAACAGGTTTCTGGAGAATCTCTATCCACCTACCAAATCCATTGCTCCCGCCATCCCACCTTTTACCCATCGTAGATCCGAGAGAGAAATGTCTGTTCATTGTCATGGCTGACACTGCGGATGCTCCAAACACAGGGCAGAACCAGGCCTGCCCACTCCTGTGCTGTGGAAAGGGGATACTCTCAACCATGGGGAATGCTGGGTTAAAAACACCACCACTGATCATAGAAATCATAGAATCATAGAAACCCTACAGTGCAGAAGGAGGCCATTCGGCCCATCGAGTCTGCACCGACCACAATCCCACCCAGGCCCTACCCCCACATATTTACCCGCTAATCCCTCTAACCTACGCATCTCAGGGGCAATTTTAACCTGGCCAATCAACCTAACCCGCACATCTTTGGACTGTGGGAGGAAACCGGAGCACCCGGAGGAAACCCACGCAAACACGAGGAGAATGTGCAAACTCCACACAGACAGTGACCCGAGCCGGGAATCGAACCCGGGACCCTGGAGCTGTGAAGCAGCAGTGCTAACCACTGTGCTACCGTGCTGCCCCCCATGGAACCCAGAGGAAGATACAGGTTCAGAGCTCAGACAATGAGGAACTTTAGAAGCAGTATTTTTCTGGTGGGCTGTTGGAAGTAGTAGAGGTAATTCATTGGATGTTCTCAATCTTAAAGAAGTTCTATGAGCTGCTTACACTTGTTATTAGAAGTGAGGATGGAGGAAAGAGGGAATGGGCAGAGCATCTCAAAAGCTCCTAACATATTGGAGATATCAAAAAGATTGACACTCAGCTTAACATACAGCTGATTTATTTAACTTTTAACCAGAAGATTAAAAACATACAACTGGCCTGGAGTTTATCATCAGCAGTAGAAACAGACCCCAAAGAATGCGATTCAGTACTGGTTGTGATTAAAAGTAAAATACAATCAATGTAGTTATTTCTGAAATCACTGGATCTCAGCGGATGGGACGAATGAGTGACTCTCTTCCCACATTCAGGGGGAGTGAATATTCACTCCTCAGTGTCAATGCGCTGGTGTACAGTGGGAAGAGGTTACCTAAACTCAGACCAAAATGACAACACTTGAATTGTCTCTAGTCAGTGTGGATTTGTTGATGGGACAGCAGTTCCCTGGAACTTTTGTTGCACTTTCCGCAGTTCAGTCTCATCAGTGTGGATCTGCTGGTGCGTTAGCAGGTGGGATGAATTAATGAATCCCTTTCCAGACTCAGAGCAGGTGAATGGTCTCTTTCCAGTGTGAATCCACTGGTGTGTTCAGCGGAGTGGACATCTGAGCAAATCCCTTCCCACACTCTTTGCAGGTGAACGGCCTCTCCCCAGTGTGAATCCACTGGTGGACAGTGAGGTCGGATGATTGTGTGAACCTAGTCCCACAATGAGAGCACCTGAATGGTCTCATGTCAGTGTGAAACATGCTGATGGCGCTTCAGTTCCCAGAAGTTTTGCAGCACTTCACACAGTCCATGCATTTAAAAGGTCTCTCCGCAGTGTGAACTGGTTGGTGTCTCAACAGATATGATGAATGAGTGAATCCCTTCCCACATTCAGTGCAAGTGAACGGCCTCTCCCCAGTGTGAACGAGCTGGTGTCTCAGCAGGTTGGTTGAATTCACGAAGCTCTTCCCACACTCGGTGCAGGTAAATGGCCTCTCCCCAGTGTGAACGCACTGATGAGTTTCCAGTATAACTGAGTAACTGAATCCCTTCCCACAGTCCTCACATTTCCACAGTTTCTCCATGCTGTGGGTGTCCTGTCTCTCTCCAGGTTCCACAGTCAGATGAAGCTTCGTCCACACACACAACACACGTACGGTTTCTCCCCACTGTGAATGGTACTTTCTCCTTCCATGTTTACAACCCAATGATTTCAGGTTTGAATAAATTGAGTGACTCCATCAGATTCTGATGCGATGTTTAGTTTGAGTTTTCCAACTGCAAATCCTTCCTTCCAATTGCCATGTGAAATTATTTCAAAACAGAGAAAAGGGAATGAGAGAATGCAAAAGCAGGCTGTGAAATTGAGCTGAACAAATTTGGTAATTTGTGGGGCAGACACTAGAAAAATGTGACCATGAAAACTGACATTGTTGTGAAAAACTCAACTGGTTCACTGGTAGGGGAACCTACCACCTTTTCTGGACTGACACCAGGCTCTTCTCTATGGGAGGGGAGGGAGAGGGTGAGAAGTGGAGCGGCATGGGGTGACGGGAGGGAATTTTATTTACTTACAAATCAACCAACCTCCACCACCGAGGAGGACCAGGGTAGTCGGTGTATGTGAACATCATCCCTCCAAAATCCCCTTCAAGTCACACATCACCCTGACTTATCTGGCATCTTATTCTGGATGAACAGAAATTCCCTCCATTTAGCATCATAGAGTTCTACAGTGCAGAAAGAGGCCCTTTGGCCCATCATGTCTGTGCCAGCCAGCAAGCACCTATCTATTCTAATCCCATTTCCATTCATTGGTTCATAGCCTTGAATACTATGGTGTTTCACCTGCTCATCTAAATGCTTCTTAAATATTGTGAGGGTTCTTGCCTCTACCACCCTTTCAGACAGTGAGTTCCAGATTCCCACCACCCTCTGAGTGAAAGGTTATTCCTCCACTCCACTCTAAACCTCCTGCCCCTTAACTTAAATCTATCTCCCTGGTTATTGACCCCTCTACTAAGGGGAAAAGTTCCTTCCAATTTACCTGATTTATATTCCTCATAATCTTGTACACCTCAGTCAGGTCACCCCTCAGCCTTCTCTGCTCGAAGGAAAACAACCTCAGCCTAACCAGCCACTCTTCATAGTTGAAATGGTCCAGCCCAGGCAACATCCTGGTGAATCTCCTCTGCACTCTCTCTGATGCAATCACATCCTTCCTATAGTGTTCCAAACAGAACAGCACACAGGACTCGAGTTATGAGTAACAAGTGTTTATACAGCTCCAACATAACCACCTTATCTACCTGTCCTGCTGCCTTCAGGGATAATTGGGAATGCTCCCCAATGTCCCTCTGGTCCTTTATATTCCCTGGCCTTATCCTCGCAAAATTAATCACTTCATACTTTTCAGGGTTAAGTTCCATTTGCCACTGTTCTGCCCGTCTGACCAGCCTGTCTGTATCACCCTGCAATCCAAGGTTGTCCTCCTCGCTATTTACCACACCACCAATGACAATCTGTTCAATTCTATCACACACCCGTCCCTGCTTTCTGTACCTACATTGTCCTTCCACACAGTGAACACAGATGCAAAATACTCCTTTAATGCTTCAAATACATCTTCCGGCTCCACACCCAGGTTGCTGAATGGGCAATTAATTCCTAACCTACCAACCTACTCTTTCCCTGATTACCTTCTTGCCCTTCAAATATTTATAAAGCATCTTGTGATTTCTTTCCTTCTCTGCCACCGCTCTGCCTCATCAATAAGACATTGGGACTCAGAGGGTTGATGCAGTTTGATGGACAAGTTGTCTCCATTCTGAACAATGGGGAACAAGCCCCTCCCAGTCATTGACAATATTGCCCCCTACAAAGATGGCGATCACCCATGCGCACTGCCGCATATTGCCCCCAATAAAGATGGAGGCCGTTAACGCGCGAGCCGGTCTCAGGGATCTTTGACCCGCTCGATGCAAATGGAGTAACCGGAGAATTTTGGGGGGAGTTCACAGATCCGCATAACCTGTTTATGAAGCCTTCCCGTCCACTCGCCGGTTCCATCGTAGCCACCGATCGGCGATTTTCCGCTGACAAATTACGGATCTGAGGTCATAAGCATTCGCCGTCGCCATTACCCGGAATGCGCAGGCTTCAGTCGGAGCCCCTCTTTCACGCTGATTGGTTGGAGGACCAGCTGCTCCCCCACGGTCCTCCAGGCCCGCCCCCTTCCCCCTATTGGTCCGCAGCTGCCGTCAATCACCCTCCCCGGGGCATTGCGAACGAGCACATGCGCAGTCCGGTCCGGCTGATGGAGGTTGAACACTCGATCTGATTGTGGAGCATGCGCAATTCCTTTGTTCGCCTCGGGAGCGAGAGTCCTTTGTCCCGGAGAAGCGGAGTCAGCGTTAGGCGGTGGCTGCGAGGATCCGCAAACCCTTCAGAATCATTGTCAGCTCCCTGGTTTGCAGCTGCGGGGCTTCTCCCTCCCTCCCTCCCTCCCGGGAACAGGCCCAGGTTAACGGCCCCATCCTGGCTCAGCCACTGGAGGATGGTTCACATCAGAGGATGGGGGAGGGGGACAATAAATAAGAGGTTACACTTTGGCCTCAAATCAATGAGGACTCTGATCTCTGGGAAGGAAGGAAACCCTGGGAGGTGGGCGGGGAGGATCCACAAACACCCGCTGGAGGCCCCAACACCCCCAGTAAGAAGCTGCAGCTCCCTGCAGTGACCGGGAAAGAAAATAATTGATTTTATTTTCACTCTGTACAAAAGAGAATTGAACCCAGCCAGAATAGAGAGTGGGAGAAAAGATTTGTGAAGATATTTCACACTGGGTTTGCCAGGCTGACCAACTCTCTCAGAGAAAATGAAAGGACATCCTTCATGAGTCTGTCAGAGCAGGTGAGCAGTATTGTGTGTGGTGCTGCTGGAACTGCGTGGGTGGACAGGGGCTGGTTGGCAGCCAGAACAGTTGGAAGAGGGTGCTGCACAGATCCATCTTATGGGTGAAACAGCGCCCATACACCATGCAGCCTGGCACACTGAACTCAAACACGGGACAATCCAGTGAAATATGAGATGGTTGTTCAATGTGCGAGTTGGTTGCAGGACAGGGAGGAGGGAAAGTGTTCAGGATGAGGATTTACTGCTGCACAGGAACAAGTGAGGAAACTATGTTCCACAGAAAGTAGAAATGTCTGTTCTGAATTTCGATCCCGTACTGACAGTGATGTTTCTAAACTCCTTTGACAGGATATTTGAAATATACACACATTAAATCGTCCAACCTGGAGAGACACGAGGACATCTACACCATAGAGAACCCATGGAAATGTGGGGACTGTGGGAAGGAATTCAGTTCTCCATCCCAGCTGGAAGCTCATCAGCGCAGCCACACTGGGAAGAGTCTGTTCATCTGCACCGTGTGTGGGAAGAGTTTTAGTCGAATGTTCAACCTTCGCACTCATCAGCGACTTCACACTGGGGAGCGGCCATTCACCTGCTCTGTGTGTATGAAGGGATTCAGCAGTTCATCTCACCTGCTGAAACACAAGCGTGCTCACACTGGGGAAAGGCCTTTCACCTGCTCCGTGTGTGGGAAGGGATTCACTAACTCATCTGATCTCCTGATACACCAGCGACTTCACACCGGGGAGAGGCCGTTCACCTGCTCCATATGTGGGAACAGATTCACTCAGTCACAAAACCTAATGAGACACCAGCAAGTTCACAAGTCTTCTGGAGGCAGATTCCCCAGTTATTGAACAGGTAATCACATCCTGCACTGACCCATGTGCATTCTGATAGCTATGGTGTGTTTCTGCTGCTGTTAATAACTGCTGTAACCAGCTTGAGTTAACAATTCAGGTATTTGTTCAAGTTCAGATGGACTAATGTATCAACCAGGGTCTAATTGAATAACAGAGCAGACTTGAAGGGCTGAACAACCTATTCCATTTCCTGAGTAGTCTGTCCACAGGACAGAACCGCTTCCCACACATAGAACATAGAACATAGAACATTACAGCGCAGAACAGGCCCTTCGGCCCACGATGTTGCACCGACCAGTTAAAAAAAAAAAAAAACTGTGACCCTCCAACCTAAACCAATTTCTTTTCGTCCATGAACCTATCTACGGATCTCTTAAACGCCCCCAAACTAGGCGCATTTACAACTGATGCTGGCAGGGCATTCCAATCCCTCACCACCCTCTGGGTAAAGAACCTACCCCTGACATCGGTTCTATAACTACCCCCCCACAATTTAAAGCCATGCCCCCTCGTGCTGGATTTCTCCATCAGAGGAAAAAGGCTATCACTATCCACCCTATCTAAACCTCTAATCATCTTATATGTTTCAATAAGATCCCCTCTTAGCCGCCGCCTTTCCAGCGAAAACAATCCCAAATCCCTCAGCCTCTCCTCATAGGATCTCCCCTCCATACCAGGCAACATCCTGGTAAACCTCCTCTGCACCCTCTCCAAAGCCTCCACATCCTTCCTGTAATGTGGGGACCAGAACTGCACACAGTACTCCAAGTGCGGCCGCACCAGAGTTGTGTACAGTTGCAACATAACGCTACGACTCCTAAATTCAATCCCCCTACCAATAAACGCCAAGACACCATATGCCTTCTTAACAACCTTATCTACTTGATTCCCAACTTTCAGGGATCTATGCACACATACACCTAGATCCCTCTGCTCCTCCACACTATTCAAAGTCCTCCCGTTAGCCCTATACTCAACACATCTGTTATTCCTACCAAAGTGAATTACCTCACACTTCTCCGCATTAAACTCCATCCGCCACCTCTCGGCCCAACTTTGCAACCTGTCTAAGTCTTCCTGCAAACTACGACACCCTTCCTCACTGTCTACCACACCACCGACTTTGGTGTCATCAGCAAATTTGCTAATCCACCCAACTATACCCTCATCCAGATCATTAATAAATATTACAAACAGCAGTGGCCCCAAAACAGATCCCTGAGGTACACCACTTGTAACCGCACTCCATGATGAATATTTACTATCAACCACCACCCTCGGTTTCCTATCCGCTAGCCAATTCCTGATCCAATTTCCTAGATCACCCCCAATCCCATACATCTGCATTTTCTGCAGAAGCCTACCATGGTGAACCTTATCAAACGCCTTACTAAAATCCATATATACCACGTCCACTGCCTTGCCCCCATCCACCTCCTTGGTCACTTTCTCAAAAAACTCAATAAGGTTAGTAAGGCACGACCTACCTGCCACAAAACCATGCTGACTATCACCTATCAATTCATTACTCTCCAAATAACTATAAATCCTATCCCTTATAATTTTTTCCAACATCTTGCCGACAACAGAAGTGAGACTCACCGGTCTATAATTCCCGGGGAAGTCTCTGTTCCCCTTCTTAAACAATGGGACAACATTCGCTAACCTCCAATCTTCTGGTACTATACCAGAGGCCAACGACGACCTGAAGATCAGAGCCAGAGGCTCTGCAATCACTTCTCTTGCCTCCCAGAGAATCCTTGGATAAATCCCATCCGGACCAGGGGATTTATCTATTTTCAGACCCTCCAGAATATCCTGCACATCCTCCTTATCAACTGTAATACTGTCTATTCTACTCCCCTGCAACCCAGTGTCCTCCTCAGCTATATTCATGTCCCCTTGCGTGAACACCGAAGAGAAATATTGGTTCAATGCTTCACCAATCTCCTCCGGTTCCACACATAACTTCCCTCTGCCATCTATAACTGGCCCTAAACTTGCCCTAACCAACCTTCTGTTCTTGACATACCTATAGAACGCCTTAGGATTCTCTTTAACCCTATCCGCCAAAGTCTTCTCATGTCCCCTTTTAGCCCTTCTAAGCTCGCTCTTCAACTCCCTCTTAGCCAATCTAAAGCTTTCTAGTGCACTACCCGAGTGCTCACGTCTCATCCGAACATAAGCCTCCTTTTTCTTTTTAACCAACAAAGAAACTTTTTTGGTACACCACGGTTCCCTAGCCCTACCAATTCCTCCTTGCCTGACAGGGACATACCTATCACAGACTCGCAGTAGCTGCTCCTTGAAAAAACTCCACATGTCGGACGTTCCCAGTCCCTGTAATCTCCTAGTCCAACCTATGTTTCCTAATTCTCTCCTAATAGCCTCATAATTACCCTTCCCCCAGCTAAAACCACTGGCCCGAGGTTCATGCCTATCCCTTTCCATCACTAAGGTGAACGTAACCGAATTGTGGTCACTATCACCAAAATGCACACCAACTTCCAAGTCTAGCACCTGGTCTGGCTCATTTCCCAGCACCAGATCCAATATAGCCTCACCTCTAGTTGGCCTATCTACATACTGAGTCAAAAAACCTTCCTGCACGCTTTGAACAAAAACTGACCCCTCTAACGAGCTAGAGCTATAACAATTCCAGTCAATATTAGTCAAGTTAAAATCCCCCATAACAATTGCCCTATTACTTTCACTCCTAAGCAGGATTGACTCCGCAATCCTTTCCTCAACCTCTCTAGAACTTTTAGGAGGTCTATAAAAGACTCCCAACAGGGTGACCTCTCCTCTCCTATTTCTAATCTCCGCCCATACTACCTCAACAGATAAGTCCTCATCAAACCTCCTCTCTGACACTGTGATACAATCTCTGACCAATAATGCTACCCCTCCCCCTCTTCTACCTCCTTCCCTACTTCGACTAAAACATTTGAACCCCGGGACCTGCAGCATCCATTCACAGAGTAGGTGAATGGCCTCTCCCCAGTGTGAACTTGCTGGTGCCTCCGCAGGTGGGATGACTGAGTGAATCCCTCCCCACACTGAGAGCAGGTGAACGGCCTCTCCCCAGTGTGAACTTGCTGGTGTATCCGCAGGCTAGATGACAGAGTGAATCCCTTTCCACACTGAGAGCAGGTGAATGGTCTCTCCCCAGTGTGAACTCGCTGGTGTGTCCGCAGGCTGGATGAAGCTCTGAATCCCTCCCCACACTGAGAGCAACTGAAGGGCCTCTCCCCGGTGTGAACTCGCTGGTGTCTCCACAGGTGGGAGGACCGAGTGAATCCCTTCCCACACAGAGAGCAGGTGAACGGCCTCTCCCCAGTGTGAACTCGCTGGTGTGTCCGCAGGCTGGATGAAGCTCTGAATCCCTTCCCACACTGACAGCAGGTGAACGGTCTCTCCCCAGTGTGAACTCGCTGGTGCGTCCGCAGGCTGCACAACTGACTGAATCCCTTCCTTCACAGCACGCAAGAAACAATACTTTTCACTGTCTATGAATACATGTGACAATAAATCAAATCAAATCAAACCCTGCACATTCTTCCTTTTCTGATAACAGTCTAAGTCCCTCCTGAATGCCTCAGTTGAACTTGCTTCCACCCAATCTAGGCAGTGCTTCCCAAATCCGAACATTTGTGCTGGAAGGGATTTGCTCAGTCACCGTGTCTCATTGAACATTACCCTGCTCACACTGAAAGGAGTGTTTACATGTTCCCAATGTGTGAAAACCTTTAAAAGCAGACATGAAATGTGCATCACCAACTCATTCACATGAGGGAGATATCATTCACCTGATCCATGGATGCAAAAGGACTTTCCCTTTCTTCCAACCTGTTGAGACACCAATTAGTCCACAGAGGAGAGTAGTTTTTATCAGCTTTGGGTGTGGGAAAGGCTTCATTCAGTCATCCAACCTGGGTGGCACGGTAGCACAGTGGTTAGCACTGCTGCTTCATAGCTCCAGGGACCTGGGTTCGATTCCCGGCTTGGGTCGCTGTCTGTGTGGAGTTTGCACATTCTCCTTGTGTCTGCGTGGGTTTCCTCCGGGTGCTCCGGTTTCCTCCCACAGTCCAAAGATGTGCGGGTTAGGTTGATGGGCCGTGCTAAAATTGCCCCTTAGTGTCTTGAGATAGGTAGGTTAGAGGGATTAGCGGGTAAATATGTAGGGATATGGGGGTAGGGCCTGGGTGGGATTGTGGTCGGTGTAGACTCGATGGGCCGAATGGCCTCTTTCTGTACTGTAGGATTTCTATGATTTCTATGAACCTGGTTAGACACCAGTGACTTCACAGGTGACTGTAGAGGTTGGCTTCTGCTGTCATTACTGCTGTTTTTTAAAAAAGTTTAAAGTTTATTTATTAGTGTCACAAGTAGCCTTACATTAACACTGCAATAAAGATACTGTGAAAATCCCCTAGTCACCACACTCTGGCGCTTGTTCGGGTACACTGAGGGAGAATTTAGTATGGCCAATGTACCTGACCAGCATGTCTTTTGGACTGTGGGAGGAAACCAGAGCATCCAGAGGAAACCCACACAGACATGGGGAGAACATGCAGACTCCACAAAGACAGTGACAAAAGCTGTGGATCGAACCCGAGTCCCTGACACTATGAGCCAGCAGTGTTAACCACTGTGCCACAGGGCCACCCAATTGGACTGAACAATGTTCATTCTGCGAGTCAGGTTTTGCTTCTGACAATAATAACCATCCTATCTTGACTGGGCTTTACTTCTGGATAAATATGAAATTCATCAACTTTTTAAAAAATATATATTTTTCTGGATTTTTTCTTTTCCAAAGACTACAGAGCTTTTACATTATTTCTGCTGAGGAACCATTATCACTCTCCATCCATTTCAGGAAACCTCATCTGGTAAAGATCTGTTCCCACAGGATTTTAGCTGTAGTGTCTGCATCATTTTTACAAACAGGGAAAGCTTCAACCACCAGCTAAATATACCTGTAATTAGCAGGATATACCAGTCTCCTCCTTTTAGTGTGGAGAGTGAGCCGGTATAATCAAGCTGCATTGTTTCCCAGGGAAGATCAATAATATGGGATGTGTTCATTAGGACAATGCATTTTGCAGGATCTGATTAGTTTAGATACAGATGAGGCACAGCTTCAGGTGCTGATGGACATTCTGACGCATCCTCAGCTGCTGATAGTATGATCATCTTGTATAATATTGAGGAGTCAAAAAACAAGAAATATGCCTTGCTTTGATCTTATACTACCTTTCTAAGGTGTGACTAAAGTCAAATTCAAACCATGCTTGTGATTTTAAAAAAACTCTATGTCAGATGAGTGAGTCCTTACTTGCTGTGAGTGATGAGGAAAAGTTTTTTCTATGGTGCCCACCCTCTTTGCCCACAGTCACATTTGGGTCAGCGTCCTGATAAGTTTTTAAAAGACATTTACCTGGAGTCTGTCGTACAAGTCCCAACAATTGTGTTTTGAGTGGATCCCATGGAATCTCCTCTTGAGCAGCTTTCCTGGTGATTCAGTTTGCCTGGTTATTACCATCACTCCCTTCACTAACTCCTGCTGCTGATCTACCTTCACCTCACAAATAGCAATTGTCCTGGACACTTACCAGCAACATCCCCAATCTTTCAGTTTGGAGTGGTGAGGAGTGGTTTCCTTTCTGCTGTGGAGAAGCCGTGTTTTCTCCCCCAAAGGGGTAGGTTTTCTGTGAGGGAATTACAACCAAAGGAGCTTTCAGAATATTTGGTGATTGTATCAGTAACAGTTTGAAGGCTGTGATCACAATAAATTCAGATTTCTGGGCCAACTGTTGTGGTTGTGGTGGATATTTAGTGAGGATATGACAACTGTTGTGGAGAATCAAAGACACAGCTCCAGTCTGATACGGACCTTGTTCATAAAACCAGATCACATAAACCCCAGTGCAATCTAACAGTGATTTGTATTTAACAGGTCCATTGGACATGACCTCTTTGCCTGACTAATATGTGGGATTCTTTCATACTGAAACATCCCAGCCAAGTAATAATTCTGAAGATTTAGGACATTAATTCTTTTTCTTTGTAATTCCATCAATCAATTACTCTTAACACACTGGAATACTCCCTTGTCCCTTTAGGATAATATCACTACAGTATATGGGGGTCTGCAGAAATATATAATTAATCTCTGGCAGGCACTTTGTGTGCTTAATGGGCACTTTATATCTGCTCAATGAATTGGATAATCAATCTTTCCACAGGGGCAATTGTGTCTGAGAACTATCCGACTGGAAAACTTTTTCCATTAAGGTCTCAGATTACTGCAGCAGATATACATTGTTCTGACTCTGCCAGCAGGGCTGTGGAATTAATTGGATAGATCTTCCAGAGAGCCAGCAGAGACATAATGGGCCAAATGGTTTCTATTTGTGTTGTATCATTATATAGAAGAGTGAATATTCAGTATCAGGGACAGAGAGAGGAACCAGTGACTGTGCGATTGAACCCAGCCAGAATCAGCACCATCAACAGAGGAGTTTGGATACAGGAGTTGGGACGTCTTGTTGAAGTTGTACAAGACATTGGTAAGGCCACACTTGGAATACTGTGTGCAATTCTAGTCACCCTATTATAGAAAGGATATTATTAAACTAGAAAGAGTGCAGAAAAGATTTACTAGGATGCTACCGGGACTTGATGGATTGAGTTATAAGGAGAGGCTGGATAGACTGGGACTTTTTTCTCTGGAGTGTAGGAGGCTGAGGGGTGATCTTATAGAGGTCTATAAAATAATCAAGGGCACAGATCAGCTCGATAATCAATATCTTTTCCCAAAGGTAGGGGAGTCTAAAACTAGAGAGCATAGGTTTAAGGTGAGAGGGGAGAGATACAAAAGTGTCCAGAGGGGCAATTTTTTCACACACAGGGTGGTGAGTGTCTGGAACAAGCTGCCAGAGGTAGTCGTAGAGGTGGGTACAATTTTGTCTTTTAAAAAGCATTTAGTTACATGGGTACGATGGGTATAGAGGGATCTGGGCCAAATGCGGGCAATTGGGATTGGTTTAGGGGTTTAAAAAAAGGGCGGCATGGATAAGTTGGGCTGAAGGGCCTGTTTCCATGCTGTAAACCTCTATGACTCTATGAGTGAGAGGGGAACCGGTGTAAAAACTTTGATACCTCTGTGTGATCCACAGCGGATCTTCCAGAAATAGAGCACAGCAAATCACCAATTCACAATATTTTGTTATCTCAAATGTTAACAATTTTATTTTGTATTAACTGTTTGAGAATTCAATGGTGCAGTTATCACCCAGCATTCGCTGCGGGTGTGAAGGTGCCCTATTCACGCCACAGGCGCCCAATGCGCATGCGCAGTGTCACTTTACTCGGAGCCCTGCGAGTGCGGGAGACGGTTTTTCCAGCGGTGAGAGTCGATGGGGCGGAGGGCGGTGCAGAGCCGGGGTGGGGGAGGGAGCGGAGGCTTCACAAACACCCGCTGTAGGCCGCAAGGTCGGAATCAGACCCTACGGGTCTCGGGTTTGCAGCTGCGGGGATTTTATCCGGGATCAGGCCCTGTGCCGCGGTCGCCATCTTTGTTCCGCGGGGAGCAGGGCGCATGCGCAGTCAGTGGGCGGAGCTAAACCAGACAATGTTGGAAAAGCTCAACAGGTCTGACAGCTTCTGTGGGGACAGAATCAGAATGGAGTCAATGTTTCCAGTCTGGATGACCCTTTGTCAGAGCTAAGGGTAAAGAGAATCAGAAAAGATTTATACTATGGGGTGGAATGGGACAAAGGGAATGTAATTAGGATAAAGATGGCACGGCTTCACCTGAAAGGGGTGTTTAGGATCTTGGATGGTGAGCAGAGAGGAGGTAAAGGGGCAGGTGTTGCACCTTCTAGCAGGACCCAGACCTTCCTGTCATTTGCCACTTCAACAGACCAGACTACGCTCTAGTCCACATGTCCATCCTTGCAATGTTCTGGTGAACCCCAATGCAAACTGGAGGAACGATTGGGCACTTTAAAGCCTTCTGGATTGAACATTGAGTTCAACAACTTCAGAGCATGAACACTCCCCTCCACCATCACCCCATTTCCATTTATTTTATTTAATCCTGTTTCTTCTTTTCATCTCATTCATCCATTTTTATCATCCTTCTTTCTCTCTTTCATTTTTCCACTTTTCCAATCCCACTCTCCTTGCCTCCCCCACCCCCACCCCACCGTTCAAGCCAACTGCCTGAACCATCTGTACCTCTATTCTGCCAATCACACATTATGATCCCTTAATGGACACTTTTAGCATTTCTCTCTGTCATCTTTACCCTAATTTACATTCTTTTTGTCGTTTTACAGCTCCCCCTCCCCCACCCTCAATTTCTTTTTGATTTTCTTTGTCCTTAGCTCTGACGAAAGGACATCCAGACTCAAAACGTTGGCTCTATTCTCTCCACAGATGCTGTCAGACCTGCTGAGATTTTCCAGCATTTTCTCTTTTTATTTCAGATTCTGGCATCTGCAATGGGTGGAGCTCCAGGGTCCTGGTGACCAGGAGAGAAGATGTTTGATTCGTTGACCAACAGGGCTGGGTTACTGTACACCCTCTTCAGAGGGGGTGGTTATGCAGGGTGAATGTGTGGCCATCCGAATAACAGAAGAAAAGGATCATCAGAATTAGGAGCAGGAGCAGGCCATTGACACATTCAGTACACATTCAGTACACATTGACACATTCAGCTCGACCATTCAGTAAACTCATGTCTCATCTGATCATTGTATTTTCCTCCAGCCCCAACCTCCCTAACCCATGAGTGGGAGTGAAAATGGTGTAGAAAGCAGTCTTGAATATACTCAATGAACCAGCCTTGACTGCTCACTGGGGGAGAGAATTCCACAGGCTATTGGTCCTCAGAGAAGAAATTTCTCCTCATCTCTGTCTTAGAGCCTTATTTTTAAATTGCCTGCAGTTCTAGATTTCCCGTTTTGGAGAAACATTCTTTCAGGACTTATCTTGTCAAGCACCAACATAATCTTACATGCTTCAGTAAGCTCATCTCTCATTTATCTAAAAGTTAATGAGTACAGATGCACCCTGCCCAAACTTTCTTCATAAAACAAACACATTTATGCCTGGAATCAGCTTAGTGAATCCTGTCTGAACTGCTCCCAATGTAAGCATATTGATCTTAAATAATCGTACACAAGGAAATAGGAGAGAATGTTACAAATTTCTATCTTGGACTGACTGATGGATTTTGGAAACTCCTTTAGCAGGGAGTTGCAAGGGGAGGATTTACACAGCAATCTCAAACAAGGAAAATGTTTATCTCATAATTTCTAACCACAGTTGACACATGACTCTTGTAACCTCCTTTTACAGGGAGTTAGAAGATTTGATGACTGCAATTTTTCCCTGACTCCAGTACTTCTGATATCTTTCCAGCTGCAGGCTCCAGGAGGAGGTTTTAAATTTGAAAAGAGTGAAATTGTTCCAGAGGTGAGTATTATTGAACATTCACCTACAATTCAGAGTTTTTAGTGCTGTGCTCTGTTATCTGTGAGAGGTTCCTTGGCTCTGGGGCTGCTGTGATTCAGCAGCAAGTTCACACTGGGGAGAGGCTGTTCACCTGCATTGTGTGTGCAAAGGGATTCAGTCATCCAATCATAGAATCGATGGAACGGAGACAGGCCCTTCGGCCCAAACTGGTCCATGCCGATCAAAATGCCCATCCAAGCTGACCCCATTTGGCTGCATTTGGCCCATATCCCTCGAAACGTTTCCTATCCATGTATCTGTCCAAATACCTTTTAAAAGTTGTCAATGTCCCTGCCTCAACCACTTCCTGTGGCAGTCCATTCCACATATGTATCACCCTCTGTGTAAAAAAGATGCTCCTCAGGTTCCCATTAATTCTTCCCCTCTTAACTTAAACCTATGCCCTCTCATTCTTGATTCCCCAACCCTGGGAAAAAGACTGAGTATGTTCACCCTATCCATGCCTCTCATGATCTTATACACCTCGATAAGATCACCCCTCAGTGTCCTACGCTCCAAAGAAAAAAGTCTAGTGTATCCAATCTTTCTCTATAACTCAGTCCCTTGAGTCCTGGCAACATCCTTGTAAATCTCTTCTGCACTCCTTCCACTTTAATAACATCTTTCCTATAGCAAGGCAACCAAAACTGAACACAATATTCCAGCTGCGGCCTCACCAACTTCCTGTACAACTGCAACATAACTTCCTAACTTCTATACCCAATGCCCTGACTGATGAAGGCCAGCATGCCAAAAACCTTTTTCACTACCCTACCTACCTGTGACTCTACTTTTAGAGAACCGTGCACTTGAACTCCAAGTTCCCTCTGTTCCTCGATACTCCCTCAGGTCCAGCCATTCACCGTGAAAGTCCAACCCTGATTTGACTTTCCAAAATGCAACACCTCACATTTATCTGTATTGAACTCCATTTGCCATTTCTCGGCCCACTTCCCCAGCTGATCAAGATCCTGCTGCAATTTTTGATAACCTTCCTCACTGTCTGCAATACCACCTATTTTAGTGTCATCTGCTGACACATCAGTGAATTCACACTGGGGAGAGGCCATTTACCTGTTATGTCTGTAGGAAGGGATTAACTCAGTCATCCCACCTGCTCAGACACCAGCGAGTTCACAAGTGGTTACAGGGGTTGGATTCTGCTGTTATTGCTGCTGTTAATTACATCCAGGATTGAACCATGTTCATTCATCTGAGTCATCAGTGCAGACTTGATGGGCTGAAGAGCCTCTTTCTGCACTGTAGAGATTATGAGTTCTTAAAATTCTGTATGAATTAAACATAATTTTACGATTTCTGATTTCTGTACATCTGGAGAGAAATTCCACTCCTTTGTGAGCATTTTGATTGATTTGCTGACTTGCAATAATGTTTTAAATTCATTATTCACTTTAAGCCAGTGAGGAAAGAATGTTGAATTGCAACTTGAATTGTCTATTCTCAGTTTCTGAGCTGTACTGACTGTGATGAGATTTTAAACTCCTTTTACAGGATATTAAAAGGGGAGGATTTGCCAACAGAAATCTCAAAACTTCACACCAAGCTCTGACAGAGTCACTCATTTGGACGGGGAAACCATTGCCTGTTTAACCATCAGAGTGTCAGGAAAAGCACCGAGACGCAGACACCCACACCATGGGAAAACCGTGGAAATGTGGGGATTGTGGAAAGGGATTCAGATTCCCGTCTGTGCTGGAAACACATCAACGCAGTCACACTGGGGAGAGACCGTTCACCTGCTCCGTGTGTGGGAAAGGATTCAGTGATTTATCTACCCTGCTGAAACACCAGCGAGTTCACACTGGGGAGAGACTGTTCACCTGTTCCAATTGTGGGAAGGGCTTCACTCAGTCATCCCATCTGCTGACACACCAGCGAGTTCACACGGGAGAGAAGCCGTTCACCTGCTCCGTGTGTGGGAAAGGATTCGGAGATTCCTCCAGTCTGCTGAGACACCAGAGAGTTCACACTGGGGAGAAACCATTCACCTGCTCCAATTGTGGGAAGGGATTCACTCAGTCATCCCATCTGCTGAGACACCAGCAAGTTCACACTGGGGAAAGACCATTCACCTGCTCAGAATGTGAGAAGGGATTCAGTGATTTATCTACCCTGCGGAGACACCAGCGAGTTCACACTGGGGAGAGGCCATTTACCTGCTCAGAATGTGAGAAGGGATTCAGTGATTTATCAACCCGACAGACACACCAACGAGTTCACAATGGGGAGAGACGATTTACCTGCTCTGACTGTGGGGAGGGATTCACTCAATCATCCAACCTGCTGAGACACCAGCGAGTTCACACTGGGGAGAAGCCATTCACCTGCTCTCAGTGTGGGGAGGGGTTCACTCGGCCATCCCACCTGCTGAGACACCAGCAAGTTCACGAGTGATTACAGGGATTGGATTCTGCTGTTATTGCTGCTGTAAATCACATCCAGGACTGAAACATGTTCATTCTAACAGTTGGTGAAGTGGGAGGTTCGGAGGGTTTCTTGCTGCTGGACTGGCCGGTCTCTCAATTTTCATTCCAGTGGCTGATTCCCTTTGAGCGAAGGCACATTTCCACTGAAATGATCCACAAAAGCAGGTGTCAGATGAGACTGAGATGAGGAAAAAATTCTTCAAAGGACAGTGAACTTGTGGAATTGTCTACCACAGAAGGCTGTGGAATCCCAGTCACTGAATATGTTCAAGGAAGAGATAGATTTTTTTTAGATTTTAATGGCTTCAAGTGGTATGGGGAGAATATGGCATTGAGATCGAGGATCAGCCATGATCATATTGAATGGTGGAGCAGACACGAATGGCCTGCTCCTAGTTTCCATAGAGTACATTAATTTTACCCTGGATAGTAAATAGTCTTTTTCCTCCCACTACAGGTATCTTGTCGTTTATCCGTCCTCGTTCTGAGGGTTGGCCGCGCTCTGGACAATCTTTCTCCACTGCCTGTCCCATCGAGCGGCCGGTCCACATTCTGATATTATCCACCCGTCTCAGGCCTTCCTTGCACACATTTTCCAGGTGTTCTGTCTCACATTACCTCTTTCCAAACACTCCCTCCCTTTTCACAACACGTGTCCAAAATAGGTGAGCTTCCGGGATGTGAGAGCCTCAGACAGGTTCCGGTGAACACCAGCTTTCTCCAGCACCCACTCATTCACCCACTTTGCCGTCCGTGACACACGGAATATCCGTCTGAGTCCTTTCATTTCAAACACTTTTATTGGAACCTCGTCACTCTTAGAATCTTAGAAGTCCTACAGCACAGAAAGAGGCCATTCGGCCCATCGAGTCTGTACCGACCACAATCCCACCCAGGCCCTACCCCCATATCCCCCCGCTAATCCCTCTAACCTACGCATCCCAGGACACTAAGGGCAATTTTTAGCATGGCCAATCAACCTAACCCGCACATCTTTGGACTGTGGGAGGAAACCGGAGCACCCGGAGGAAACCCACGCAGACACGAGGAGAATGTGCAAACTCCACACAGACAGTGACCCAAGCCGGGATTCGAACCCAAGTCCCTGGAGCTGTGAAGCAGCAGTGATAACCACTGTGCCGCTCGTCTCGATGGTCCAGCTTTCACAGACGCACATTGTCACTGGCCACACAAGGACTTTCAGGAGATGAGTATTCATTGTAACCGAGATGCTGGGGCTGCTCCATACTGTTTTCACTGAGATTACAACACCATGAACCTTAAGCCTGGCCTGAATTTATTGATAGATTCTGTATCTATCACTACAGGTAGTTCTCAGATAAATACATTAGTCTCTGTTCCATTGAGTCTCCAGCACAGGGCCGGGCCAGTCAGCTCTTTTGGTCTGTCAATAATTTGGTCCACATCAGCCTCCACCTACCCCACTGCATCTCCTCCCGATCAGTATATCCTTCTGTTACTGTGTCCCTCATGTGTGGATCTAACTTTCCTTTCAATGTATTCATGCTGTTCACCTCAACCACTCACCATGGACCAAGTTCCATATTCTCTGTTATTTGGGGTCAATAATGAATTGCCCTTCTTATTAACATCAGAATTTGGATCAAATTATCAAATTAAACAATCAAATTAAATGAATGGCGGGGGGGGTTCGGGGGGGAGTCCTTTAAAGGGACAAAAACTAAACCGTGAATGAAAAGTTAAAAACTGAAAACTATGATGTGGTTCTGGTGAGAAATGAAGAACTCCAGCCCCCGCAGTGCCCACGGAAGATCTTGTGTTGGTCGTCACCACATGCTCCCTCTCGAGGGCCACCCGGTCACAAACATGGGCTGGCACAGTGGTTAGCACTGCTGTCTCACAGCTCCAGGGACCCGGGTTCAATTGCAGCCTTGGGTGATTGTGTGGAGTTTGCACATTCTCCCCATGTCTGCATGGGTTTCCTCTGGGTAGTGTCACAGTAGGTTTACATGAGCACTGTAATGAAGACACTGTGAAACTCTCCTAGTCGCCACACTCTGGTGCCTGTTCGGGTACACTGAGGGAGAATTTAGCACTGGACCCAGTTAGGTTAGGTGCCAATGCACCTAACCAGCACGTCTTTTAGACTGTGGGAGGTAACCGGAGCACCCGGAGGAAACCCACACAGACACGGGGAGAACCTAGACTGTGACCCAAGCTGGGAATCAAACTCAGGTCCCTGGCGCTGTGAGGCAGCTAACTGCTGTGCCACCGTGCCACCAATGATCCAGGTGAATGTTAAATAAGAGACAGACAAGAATTATAATCCCTAAACTATTATAATGGTTTATTCAAAAAGAGTAAATAATACAAGAGAAATTAAAACAATGAGTCTCACTGCCTTCTGCCTGTCGGGGACCCTTCTAACGACAGCTGGTCTGGAGCTCGAGAGGTCCCGGCAACGTTCGTGATCCCGGTCCAAGGTGAAGACCAACGTACCCGGGTCGAAGCCCCGCCCCCCGTGTTTTACAGTGCGGCACAAACAACCTGACAGGAGATTTGGTCAATTCCCAGGCTTGGGAAACAATATACAAATACAGCACTGGAAGGTCAGCTTGTTTCTGTAGCGCAGCTGCTTCTTTAGGTTCTCACAGCATGAATAAATGCTGAGTTGACTGGTGAATATCTTAACTCTTTACTTTCTATACATTCCACCCTGAGATTCAGCAGCCAACGCAGCAATCCCATCTGTACCTGTATAAGTTCCTTCACAGCAATGACCTGTGTGAACAATGCACGCACTCTGTGCCACAAGACAAGTAAAATGAACAACAAAAGGGTACAAAGTCGCAGTATGACAACAGGGTGTAACATTAAAGTAAAAACAGCGGATGTTTTGGGTGACCATACATTACAAACATCCCACCAAAGGTGAAAACTGAGGCAATTAAGTTCATTCGATGTTTGGTGAAGTTTGCCTTAAGCACAGGTCATTTCCACACTCTGCCTAAGAAGATGTTGCCTGTCTTAACTTAGGTGTGCAGAAACGTGTGTATCTTGTTCAATAAACCTGCATAATTTATTAAGTTCAATTGAAGGCAGATGCACAATACCGTGGGTGTGTCTATATCAAATAATATGTTCTATTAGTAAGTACATCAAATATGTCCCATGCAGCTTTCCAACATTGGTTTACAGGGGGTTCAAGCTATCTGGCATTCAGATGTACATTGTGAGTGCTGGTAATAGTTTTTTTAAATTATTCATGGAGTCACATGTGGGCCAGACCAGTTAAGGACGGCAGATTTGCTTCCCGAAAGGACATTGTGAATCAGATGGGTTTTTTTCTGACAATCGACAATGGTTTCATGGTCATCAGTAGATTCTTATTTCCAGATCTTTTTCATTAAATTTCACCATCTGCTGTGGTGGGATTTGAACCCAGGTCCCCAGAACATTAGCTGAGTTCTGAATTAGTAATCTAGCGATAATATCACGAGGCCATCGCCTCCCCACCAAACTTGTCCAATTTCATGCATAATAGTATCATTAACTGGCGATAATTCCTATTGACATTGGCCATGACTCAGCTGTAAGGTACAAGCTTCATGTATGAGGAGTTATGTAGAGGACATACCACCACAAAAGGCCATTGGCTACAATCCGCCGCACTGAGCACGGATGCCTGGACAGTGACGTTATACAAATCATATTTCTGTCCTTCTCCACAAGTACATTTGTTTTGAGTGCATATTTTACTGGATGCCTTCCATCCCCCATGCATCGGGAGTGAACGCAGCTTAGGAGATACAAGCCAAGCATGTCGAGCAGCAATTATTTCCCCTTTTCTGTGGGGTTTGGTTTGAGATATGTACCCACACCTTGCCACCCTTACATACAGGTGTGTCATATTCCCTGTCTGGAGGAAGAATTGAAGGGACAGGTTGTTTTATCATCTTACTCAAGAGGGTTCATAGAATCCCTACAGTGCAGAAGGAGGCCATTCGGCCCATCCAATCTGCACCGACCACAATCCCACCCAGGCCCTACCCCCATAACCATACTTATTTACCCTATAACACCCTGACACTAAAGGGCAATTTATCATGGCCAATCAACCTAACCCGCATCTTTGGAGTGTGGAAGGAAACCGGTGCACTTGGATGAAACCCACGCAGACACGGGGAGAATGTGCAAACTCCACACAGACGGTGACACAAGCCAGGAGTCAAATCCAGGTCCCTGGTGCTGTGAGGCTGCAGTGCTAACCACTGTGCTGCCGTGCCACCCCTCCTTTTTGTGGCCTATTATTCAAATTATGTAAGGCCTTTGCCACTCTTTGAGTGTGTGGTCAAGCTTGATTTGTTGTTTCAATAGCCCATTCATGTGTTCAATCAGGCCAGGCTAGGGGATGTGCAATACCCAATGTATTCCATTCATTGACTCCTATGTGATACAAATGTCATCCCAACTTGATTTTTACACGGTGAGATCTTATTCCTTCGCACCTTATCACATTATTATTCTTGATCACTCGAGCTCTGATTTTTCACTGGCCATGCTAGGGTAGGATTATAACCATTCATTAGAATCTACTCTCGCTTTTCAGTCCAGTGCTACTTGGAGTATACCGTCACTTCAGTGACTATCGGGTCATAGTCCCTCACAGTTCTCATCACAAATTTATGATAAAATAATTTAAACAATGCCTGAGAACGCTTAACTTCTTAATCAACTACCTACCACTGTTTGTTGATTGGTCGGACCCCCTTTTCACAGATTCGGGTATCTCAGCCACTGAACACCAGCCAGTCCTGGAATAAGTTTAATTCTAACTCAATGAGGAAATATTCTCACCAGGTCCTCTGTCAGGGCACTGCTAAGCAGCTTTAATGGTCCATGATTGCAGAAACTGAGCTGTAGTCAAATTTGATTGAGTTTTTTGAAGGGGTAACTAAGAAGATAGATGAGGGCAGTGCAGTTGATGTTGTCAACATGAACTTTAGCAAGATCTCTGACAAAGTACCGCATGGTAGGTTGTTGCATAAGGTTAAAATCTCACGGAATCCAGGGTGAGGTATCTAAATGGATACAAAATTGGCTTCTTGACAGAAGCCAGAGGGTGGTTATAGAGGGTTGTTTTTCAAACTGGAGGCCTGTGACCAGCAGTGTGCCTCAGGGATCAGTACTGGGCCCACTGTTACTTGTCATTTATATTAATGATTTGGATGAGAATATAGGAGGCACGGTTAGTAAGTTTGCAGATGACACCAAGATTGGTGGCATAGTGGACAGTGAAGAAAGTTATCTCCGATTGCAACGGGATCTTGATTAATTGGGCCAGTGGGCTGACGAATGGCAGATGGAGTTTAATTGAGACAAACGCGAGGTGATGCATTTTGGTAGATTGAGCTAGGGCAGGACTTACTCAGTTAATGGCAGGGCGTTGGGGAGTAACAGAACAAACAGATCGAGGGGTACAGGTTCATAGCTCCTTGAAAGTGGAGTCACAGGTGGACAGAATGCTGAAGAAGGCATTCGGCATGCTTGGTTTCATCGGTCAGAACATTGAATACAGGAGTTGGGACGTCTTGTTGAAGTTGTACAAGACATTGGTAAAGCCACACTCGGAATAGTGTGTGCCGTTCTGGTCATCCTATTATAGAAAGGGTATTATTAAACTAGAAATAGTGCAGAAAAGATTTAGTAGGATGCAACTGGGACTGGATGGTTTGAGTTATAAGGAGAGGCTGGATAGACTGGGACTTTTTTCTCTGGAGCGCAGGAGGCTGAGGGGTGACCTTATAGAGGTCTATAAAATAATGAGGGGCATAGATGAGGTAGATAGTCAATATCTTTTCCCAAAAGTAGGGGAGTCTAAAACTAGAAGGCATAGGTTTAAGGTGAGAGGGGAGAGATACAAAAGTGTCGAAAGGGGCAATTTTTTCACACAGAGGGTGGTGAGTGTCTGGAACAAGCTGCCAGAGATAGCAGGAGAGGCGGGTACAATTTTGTCTCTTAAAAAGGTTTTAGATAGTTACATGAATAAGATGGGTATAGAGGGATATGGGCCAAATGCAGGCAATTGGGATTAGCTAAGGGGTTTAAAAAAAAAGGCAGCATGGACAAGTTGGGCTGATGGGCCTATTTCCATGCTGTAAACCTCTATGACTCCATAGTCCAGTCCCATAATGCCTCACATTCAAACTACAGTCCATCAATTATAACAGAATATGTGGCTGTATGTAGCTGCCTCGGCCATAGTCAACCCCAACACTGCCTTCTTGAACTGCGACAATGCCTGAGGTATAGGTGACCCAAAGTGCTGTTAGGGAGGGACTTCCAGCTACACCTTCCAGACTTTCATTAGAATGTAAGTGGGTTCCAGATTGATATATTCCATTCAACCACACCCAAGGTAAGTTATTCCAATTCCGTTATTGTCCAGGACCATATATTTACAATCTCTTTAAAACAGAAATTAAACATTCCCATTTGATTTCAGACAGTAACATATTCTGTTGGATTGATCTTTGTCAATGTCAGGCTGGGGTTGTTCCCCTTGGAGCAAAGGAGGTTGAGGGGAGATTTGATAGAGGTGGACAAGATTCTGACAGGTTTAGATAAGGTGGACAAAGAAAAGCTGTTCCCATTAGCTGATGGGACAAGGATGACAAGCAAATTTAAAGTTTTGGGTGGGATCATAGAATCAGAGAAACCCTACAGTGCAGAAAGAAGCCATTCGGCCCATCGAGTCTGCACCGACAACAATCCCACCCAGGCCCTACCCCCATATCCCTACACATTTACCCGCTAATCCCTCTAACCTACGCATATCAGGACTCTCAGGGGCAATTTTCAGCATGCCCAATCAACCTAACCCGCACATTTTTGGACTGTGGGAGGAAACCCGAGCACCTGGAGGAAACCCACGCAGACACAAGGAGAATGTGCAAACTCCACACAGACAGTGACCCAAGCCAGGAATAGAACCCAGGTCCCTGGAGCTGTGAAGGAGCAGTGCTAACCACTGTGCTACCGTGCTGCCCATGTGAGGAATAATATTTTGATGCAGTGAATGCTAATGACGTGGAACTCGCTGCCTACGAGGGTGGAGGAAGTGGAGACAATAAACAATTACAAAGAAAATTGGATGGGCATTGGGGGGGTTTCAAACAGAAATCCTGACTAAATATCTCTGAACTGCCTAACACCCGGTCACTCTGTGATCCGTGTGAAATTTGAAACCAGGTATTCACAACAAGACTCAAAGAGCATCAGCCATTGGAAGTAAAGTTGTGAGACCGGCCAGTCCAGCAGAAAGAAACCCTCCGTCCCTCCCCATTGACCAATATAATTGAAAGCAGAAACAATAACAGCAGAATCGACCACTGGAATCACTCGTGAACTCGCTGGTGTCTCAACAGCTAGGATGAAAGACTGAATCTCTTTTCACACACAGAGCAGCTGAACGGTCTCTCCCCAGTGTGAACTTGTTGGTGTTTCTGCTGGCTGGATGAATCACTGAACCGCTTCCCACAGAGAGCAGGTGAATGGCTTCTCCCCAATGTGAACTTGCTGGTGTGTCCACAGGCTAGATGAAGCTCTGAATCCCGTCCCACACTGAGGGCAGGTGAATGGCCTCTCCCCGGTGTGAACTCGCTGGTGCCTCCGCAGGTGGGATGACTGAGTGAATCCCTTCCCACACTGAGAGCAGGTGAACGGCCTCTCCCCAGTGTGAACTCGCTGGTGTGTCAGCAGGCTGGATGAAGCTCTGAATCCCTTCCCACACTGAGAGCAGGTGAACGGTCTCTCCCCAGTGTGAACTTGCCGGTGCTTCCACAAGCTGGATGACCGAGTGAATCCCTTTCCACACTGAGAGCAGGTGAACGGTCTCTCCCCAGTGTGAACTCGCTGGTGTGTCAGCAGGCTCGATGAAGCTCTGAATCCCTTCCCACACTGAGAGCAGGTGAACGGTCTCTCCCCAGTGTGAACGTGCTGGTGTGTCCGCAGGCTGGATGACCGAGTGAATTCCTTCCCACACTGAGTGCAGGTGAACGGTCTCTCCCCAGTGTGAACTCGCTGGTGTGTCCGCAGGCTGGATGAAGCTCTGAATCCATCCCCACACTGAGAGCAGGTGAAGGCCCTCTCCCTGGTGTGAACTCGCTGGTGTCTCCGCAGGCTGGATGACCGAGTGAATTCCTTCCCACACTGAGAGCAGGTGAATGGCCTCTCCCCCGTGTGAACTCGCTGGTGTATCAGCAGGCTGGATGACAGAGTGAATCCCTTCCCACACTGAGAGCAGGTGAACGGCCTCTCCGCAGTGTGAACTCGCTGGTGTGTCCACAGGCTGGATGAAGCTCTGAATCCATCCCCACACTGAGAGCAGGTGAACGGCCTCTCCCCAGTGTGAACTCGCTGGTGTGTCCGCAGGTTGGAAAACTGACTGAATCCCTTCCCACACTGAGAGCAGGTGAACGGTCTCTCCCC
Source organism: Mustelus asterias (assembly GCF_964213995.1). Lineage (NCBI taxonomy): Eukaryota > Metazoa > Chordata > Chondrichthyes > Carcharhiniformes > Triakidae > Mustelus > Mustelus asterias. The sequence continues at coordinate 113,309 of NW_027590510.1, forward strand.
AGTGTGAACGCGCTGGTGTTTCTGCAAGGTGGCTAACAGAGCGAATCCCTTCCCACACTGAGAGCAGGTGAACGGCCTCTCCCCAGTGTGACTGCGCCGATGAGCTTCCAGCTCTGATGGGGCTCTGTATCTCTTCCCACAGTCCCCACATTTCCATGGTTTCTCCATGGTACAGGTGTCCTTACCTCTCTCTTGGGTGGACAATGAGTTGAAGCCTTGTCCACACACAGGACACTGGTACAGTCTTTCCTCACTGTGAATGGTGTGATATTTATTCAGGCTGTGTAACTAGTTAAAGCTCTTTAGTCAGTGCATTGGACACACTCACTCGAGTGTGGCAGTGTGTTGGTGCTTTTCCAGTCACACTGATGTTTGAATTTTTTTTCAAATCAACAGACTGGACAATCATTTCTCCTTCTAGATTCAAAGGCTGATGATATTCAGCTCCCAAGGAATGTGACTCTGTCAGATCTAGATGTGACATTTGAGATTTCAGCCTGTGGTTCCTCTTTCAATATCCTGTAAAATGAGTTAGAAATAGAAGTAGAAATTCAGAACAGACAATTCTAGTTTCTATGGAACATTCTTTCCTCTCTCATTCCCCAAAAGCTGTGAATCTCCATCCCACACACTCTCCCTCCATTCTCACTCTTCTGTATCTAATATTCACCCTCCCAATTCTCCTGAAGGTGCTGATTGAGGCTGATTGACAGATCCATGCTCACTGCTTCCTGTCCACCACACACAAATCATAAGAAACAGGAGCTGCAGTTGGCCATTCAGCCCATCGAACTGCCTCAACCATTCATTGAGAATTGGCTGATCGACCTCACACTATTTGCACAGCGCCACTATTTCCCAAACTATCATGGAAGTTAGTAAGATAGAGGGTTATCGGTAAGCCTCGTAGCTAGGGACATTTCGGCGTAACTTGTGAGCCGAAGGGCCTGTTTGTGCTGTAGCTTTTCTATGTTCTATGTTCTGTCCCCCATGTTGCTCAATGCCTCAAAAGTTACCAATCTCTCTCTTGAAAATATATGATGAATGAGGGTCCACAGTCCTCTGGAGTGCAGAATTCAAAAACTTCACCACATCCTTGAGTGAGGAAATCCCTCCTCATCTTAACTTTCACTCCATTTTCCCACTTGTTCTCCACAACGCTTGACTCCTTTATCAATGTAATATCCACCTAACTCATCCTCGAATATCTTCAATAACCCTCAGCTTCCACTGATCCCTGTGGAAGAAAAATCCAAAGACTAATGATTCTAATAAGCAAGAGATGAATAACTGGAAATATGTAATATATATACTATTCAGGCTGATTGACAGATCCATGCTCACTGCTTCCTGTCCTGGATGTGGAGATGCCGGCGTTGGACTCGGGTAAACACAGGAAGAAGTCTCACAACACCAGGTTAAAGTCCAACAGGTTTATTTGGCAGCACAAGCCACTAGCTTTCGGAGCGCTGCCCCTACATCAGGTGAGTGGGATTTCAGTTCACAAACAGGGCATATAAAGACACAAACTCAATTTACAAAATAATGGTTGGAATGCAAGTTTTTACAGGTAATCAAGTCTGAAAGGTACAGACAATGTGAGTGGAGAGACGTTTAAGCACAGGTTAAAGAGATGTGTATTGTCTCCAGCCAGGACAGTTAGTGAGATTTTGCAAGCCCAGGCAAGTCGTGGGGGTTACAAATAGCATGACACGAACCCAAGATCCAAGTTGAGGCCGTCCTCATGTGTGCGGAACTTGGCTGTCAGTCTCTGCTCAGCAACTCTGCGCTGTCGTGTGTCGTGAAGGCTGCCTTGGAGAACGCTTACCCGAAGATCAGAAGCCGAATGCCCGTGACCACTGAAGTGTTCCCAACAGGAAAAGAACACTCTTGTCTGGTGATTGTTGAGCGGTGTTCATTCATCCGCTGTCATAGCGTCTGCATGGTCTCCCCAATGTACCATGCCTCGGGACATCCTTTCCTGCAGCGTCTCAGGTAGACAACGTTGGCCGAGTTGCAAGTGTATGTACCGTGTACCTGGTGGATGGTGTTCTCACGTGAGATGATAGCATCTGTGTCGATGATCCGGCACGTCTTGCAGAGGTTGCTGTGGCAGGGTTGTGTGGTGTCATGGTCACTGTTCTCCTGAAGGCTGGGTAGTTTGTTGCAGACAATAGTCTTTTTGAGGTTGTGCGGTTGTTTGAAGCCAAGTAGTGGGGGTGTGGGGATGGCCTTGGCGAGATGTTGGTCTTCATCAATGACATGTTGAAGGCTCCGGAGAAGATGTCGTAGCTTCTTCGCTCCGGGGAAGTACTGGACAACAAAGGGTACTCTGTCCTCCTGTCCAGTGTTTGTCTTCTGAGAAGGTCAGTTTTTCGCCGTGGCGCATCGGAACTGTCGATCGATGAGTCGAGCGCCATATCCTGTTCTTATGAGGGCATCTTTCAGCGTCTGGAGGTGTCTGTTGCGATCCTCCTCATCTGAGCAGATCCTGTGTATACGGAGGGCTTGTCCGTAGGGGATGGCTTCTTTAACGTGTTTAGGGTGGAAGTGGGAGAAGTGGAGCACTGTGAGATTATCCGTGGGCTTGCGGTACAGTGAAGTGCTGAGGTGACCGTCCTTGATGAAAATGTGTGTGCCCAAGAATGCAACCGATTCCGGAGAGTAGTCCATGGTGAGTCTGATGGTGGGAAGGAACTTGTTGATGTCATCATATAGTTGTTTCAGTGATTGTTCACCATAAGTCCAAAGGAAGAAAATGTCATCGATGTATCTAGTGTATAGCATCGATTGAAGGTCCTGTGCAGTGAAGAGGTCTTGTTCGAACCTGTGCATGAAGATGTTGGCATATTGAGGTGTGAATTTGGTCCCCAAGGCTATTCCGTGTGTCTGGATAAAGAACTGGTTGTTGAAGGTGAAGTCATTGTGGTCAGGATGAAGTGGATGATTGTAAAATTGCATCTGGAGATTGGCAGTTGTTGGCGTTGAGTACTGAGGCAGTTGCACCAATGCCATCGTCATGGGGGATGCTGGTGTAGAGTGCCGAGACATCCATTGTGATGAGGAGTGCTGCTGGTTCAACTGCTCCATGTGTGCTGTTTCTGAAGGAAGTCCGTAGTGTCACGACAGAAGCTGGGGTTCTTTGTACAATGGGTTTCAGGATGCCCTCGACATAGCCGGAGAGTTTCTCGCACAGGGTCCCATTGCCCGATACGATGGGACGGCCAGGTGTGTTTGCCTTGTGTATCTTCGGGAGGTAGTAGAGATCTCCAACGCGGGGAGTACGTGGGATGAGAGCACGGAGGGTGCTCTGAAGGTCCAGATCAAATGTCTTGATCTGTCTGTTGAGTTGACGGGTGTATTCTTTGGTCGGATCTGCAGGTAACTGTCTGTAGTTTTCCTCATTGTTCAGTTGTCAGGACACTTTGCAGTAATTCGTTCTGTTCAGCATGATGATTGCCCCTCCTTTGTCTGCTGGTTTGATGACAATGGTGCGCTTGATCTTGAGAGCGCAGATGGCGTTGCGCTGTGCTTGGGTGATGTTCGGGGCTGTCTTGTGAGTGTGACTGATGAATCTGGTATTGACACACCTCCTGACGGCTTGGGCATACATGTCAAGTCGAGGGCAGCGGCCTTCCAGAGGAGTCCAATTCGACTCTTTCCTCTTCGGTTGCTGTACCGTGGATCTCTCTATCGGCTGTTCCAGTTCATTGACTATCTCATTATGTTCGCTGTTGGCCTCTTGGGGTTTGTGGAAGAACTCCCGCAGCCTCATTCGCCTGATGAATTCCTCTGTGTCTGCTGCGAGACTGATGGGGTCTATTTTGGTGGTGGGGCAGAAATTGAGAACTTCGATTTCATCTGGTTGAAGTGTGTCTGACAAGTTGACAATGGACTTCCCTGCAGTGGTACTGTTTTCTACTGTGGTACCGGGGGAGGCTTGATTGCTGCTGGTGGTGATGCCGAGTTTCTCAAGTTTCCTGTTCTACCAAATGTGGCATTGTGACGATGGCTTTGTGCTACCAAATAAACCTGTTGGACTTTAATCTGGTGTTGTGAGACTTCTTCCTGTTGTGGGCACAGAGAGCTGAAAATCTTCAAGCTGACAGTCACGTTACAGTTTTACATTTGGATATAAATGAGCAGACTGATGGTGTGTGTAATACACTGTATTACCTGGTTATAGATACATAAAGAATGTGAGGAGAATCTTTACTTAGGCAGCGAGTGGTGACCCAGAAGTTAAAAATTGAAGTGCAAAATGAGAAAAGAAATGGAAAGGGGGAGAAAAGAAAGTGTTTTACTCACAGATGTAGGAGACAGGAGGAAGGTTGAGTCTGTCTGAAGCTTAATCTTCATTCAGAGGGAGAGGAGCAGCAGCAACAATGGACGAAGCTCCATGCGGCCATTGACACAAGGCCCGGACTCTGATTGGCTGGAGGACCATCGCCCATCCGGTCCTCCTGGCAACCATTGGTCAATATGCCGCATGTGGACAATGAGGGGGCGGAGCCCAGGCCTACGTGGGAGTGGGCGGGGCTTTGACCGCCAGCCGCGCTGAGCTGGTGTCCAATCCGCAGTGTGCGGCTTCTGTAACCAGTGATATTGCTGCCAATGGGACACTGTGTGCTGGGAACGCCCCTCTGAGTCATTGTGACGGCACAATGGAGCCTTGCCTCAATCACCCAATGGCAATCACTCTGCTCCGCGGTGACGTCTCCGGGTTCAGGCGCGCGGACCCGGGAGCCCCGCCCCCACCCATTGTTCCCCAGTCTGTCCATTCCACACATTGTTAGTCCAGTCATTCAGACAATTTCAATTCCACTCCGTTATTTTCCAGTTCTGTTCCTGTCCCGCCTGGGGTCACATCGACTCCATCTTTCCTACTCCTGAAGGAGCGCTGTCAGTTCTGGGTTACTAGTCCATAAAAGATGTAAAAGATTCTCCAGCTCTCTTTACCCCTATCCAACTTGTGGACAGTTCTTACTCAGTATTATTTCTCCCAAGCCCTTAATTGTCCCAATCCATTATATGATCCATTTTACTGTAATTTTCCTCACTTTGTGAGCATGTGCATTGTGTTTAATTGGATCCTGATTGTTTTGAACTCAGTTTCTCTGGAGTGTGTTTCAATGCCTTGATGATGTCACAATGTTGTCTCAACCCCCTGGCCACATTAGCCATTTCATCTCCTGCTGTGTCTCAAGTAGCTGTGTGTGTTTGGGACCCGCTCTTCACTCCATCTCACCATGACTTTAGGCTTGCTATTTTTCACATGTAACAAATCACATCTGTACACTCACTCCAGTATCGTAAATTCATGTCACACTCTCAGAAGTGCTGATGAAAAGATCAAAGTGAGTGTCTGTCTTTCTTATCTCCCCCTGTTATGGTGCTGATATTTCATGTCGTGGCCGGGCTTTCAAATGTGGATTTCTTTAAAACAAAGTTCATGGATGTAGAAACGTTTCAGAGACCAAGTATTATGCTGGTTTTCCACTGATTTACAACTCAGCTCATACAAAGAGCTCACAAAGAACAAAGAACAGTACAGCACAGGAAACAGGCCCTTCGGCCCTCCAAGCCTGTGCCGCTCCTTGGTCCAACAAGACCAATCGTTTGTATCCCTCCATTCCCAGGCTGCTCCTGTAACTATCCAGGTAAGTCTTAAACGATGTCAGCGTGCCTGCCTCCACCACCCTACTTGGCAGCGCATTCCAGGCCCCCACCACCCTCTGTGTAAAAAACATCCCTCTAATATCTGAGTTATACTTCGCCCCTCTCACCTTGAGCCCGTGACCCCTCGTGAACGTCACTTCTGATCTGGGAAAAAGCTTCCCACCGTTCACCCTATCTATCCCCTTCATAATCTTGTACACCTCTGTTAGATCTCCCCTCATTCTCCGTCTTTCCAGGGAGAACAACCCCAGTTTACCCAATCTCTCCTCATAGCTAAGACCCTCCATACCAGGCAACATCCTGGGAAACCTTCTCTGCACTCTCTCTAACGCCTCCACGTCCTTCTGGTAGTGCGGCGACCAGAACTGGACGCAGTACTCCAAATGTGGCCTAACCAGCGTTCTATACAGCTGCATCATCAGACTCCAGCTTTTATACTCTATACCTCGTCCTATAAAGGCAAGCATACCATATGCCTTCTTCACCACCTTCTCCACCTGTGTTGCCACGTTCAAGGATTTGTGGACTTGCACACCTAGGTCCCTCTGTGTTTCTATACTCCTGATGACTCTGCCATTTATTGTATAACTCCTCCCTACATTATTTCTTCCAAAATGCATCACTTCGCATTTATCCGATTAAACTCCATCTGCCACCTCTCCGCCCAATTTTCCAGCCTATCTATATCCTGCTGTATTGCCCGACAATGCTCTTCGCTATCCGCAAGTCCAGCCATCTTCGTGTCATCCGCAAACTTGCTGATTACACCAGTTACACCTTCTTCCAAATCATTTATATATATCAGAAATAGCAGAGGTCCCAGTACAGAGCCCTGCGGAACACCACTGGTCACAGACCTCCAGCCGGAAAAAGACCCTTCGACCACTACCCTCTGTCTCCTATGGCCAAGCCAGTTCTCCACCCATCTAGCCACTTCTCCTTGTATCCCATGAGCCTTAACCTTCTTAACCAACCTGCCATGTGGGACTTTGTCAAATGCCTTACTGAAATCCATATAGACGACATCCACGGCCCTTCCTTCATCAACCGTTTTTGTCACTTCCTCAAAAAACTCCACCAAATTTGTAAGGCACGACCTCCCTCTTACAAAACCATGCTGTCTGTCACTAATGAGATTGTTCCGTTCTAAATGCACATACATCCTGTCTCTAAGAATCCTCTCCAACAACTTCCCTACCACGGACGTCAAGCTCACCGGCCTATAATTTCCTGGGTTATCCCTGCTACCCTTCTTAAACAATGGGACCACATTCGCTATCCTCCAATCCTCAGGGACCTCACCCGTGTCCAAAGAAGCGACAAAGATTTCCGTCAGAGGCCCAGCAATTTCACCTCTCGTCTCCCTGAGCAGTCGAGGATAGATGCCATCAGGCCCTGGGGCTTTGTCAGTTTTAATGTTCCCTCAAAAACCTAACACTTCCTCTCTTGTAATGGAGATTTTCTCTAACGGGTCAACACCTCCCTCCGAGACACTCTCGGTTAACACGCCCCTCTCCTTCGTGAATACCGATGCAAAGTATTCATTTAGGATCGCCCCTATTCCCTTGGGTTCTAAGCATAATTCCCCTCCTTTGTCCCTGAGAGGTCCGATTTTCTCCCTGACAACTCTTTTGTTCCTAACGTATGAATAGAATGCCTTAGGATTCTCTTTAATCCTGCCTGCCAAGAACATCTCGTGACCTCTTTTTGCCCTTCTAACTCCCCGTTTGAGTTCTTTCCTACTCTCTCTGTATTCCTCCAGAGCTCCATCTGTTTTCTGTTGCCTGGACTTAACATACGCCTCCCTTTTCATGTTAATCAGATCCTCAATTTCCCTGGTTATCCACGGCTCTCGAATCCTAGCTTTCCTATCTTTCCTTTTTACAGGCACATGCCTATCCTGCAGCCTTATCAATGGTTCCTTAAAAGACTCCCACATGCCAGATGCGGACTTACCCTCGAACATCCTCTCCCAATCAACATCCACCAATTCCTGCCTAATCCGGCTATAGTTAGCCTTCCCCCAATTTAGCACCCTGCCCGTAGGACAGCACTCATCCTTGTCAATTACTATCCTAAAGTTAACAGAGTTGTGGTCACTATTTGCCCACATGTTCCCCTACCGAAACTTTGACGACCTGACCGGGCTCATTTCCCAGAACGAGGTCCAGTATAGCCCCCTCTCTAGTCGGGCTATCTACATACTGTTCCAAAGAACCTTCCAGTACGCATTTTACAAATTCCTCCCCGTCCGGACCCCCAGCTCTAAGCACAGTCCAGCCAGGGAAATTAAAGTCCCCCACTACAACAACCCTATTTTTTCTGCACCTATCCAGAATCTCCTGACATATCCTTTCCTCCACTTCCCGTGGGCCGAGAGGTGGTCTGTAGTACACCCCCAGCATAGTGACTGCACCCTTCCTGTTTCTGAGTTCCACCCACAGCGACTCAGTACATGACCCCTCTAAGTTGTCTACCCTCTGCACCACGGTAATATGCTCCTTAACTAATATCGCTACTCCCCCACCTTTTTTAGCCCCTCCTCTGTCTCGCCTAAAACACTTATACCCCGGAATATTCAGCTGCCAGTCCTGTCCTTCTTTTAACCAAGTTTCCGTCACCGCAACCACATCCAAATTCCGCATAAGCATTAAGGCCCTAAGTTCGTCTGTTTTACCCGTTACGCTCCTTGCATTGAAGCAGATGCACTCCAGACCTCCAGGCCCACTCAGGTCATCCTCCTCCAGAGTGCTCCTCTTCTTAGCTAGCCTTGCCCTGGCCCCCAGCTCAACCCCAGCCTCAGTATTTACTGACCTACTGTTTTGTTCCCCACCCCCCTGCCACACTAGTTTAAATCCTGCCGAAACACTCTCGCAAAACTCCCAGCCAGGATATTTGCTCCCTTCCAGTTAAGGTGTAACCCATCCTTTCTATACAGTTGCCATCCTGACTTGAAGATTTCCCAGTTATCTGTGAATTTAAAACCCTCCCTCTTGCACCAGTCCTTTAGCCACGCGTTCAACTGTAGAATCTCCCTGTTCTGAGCCTCACTTGCACTAGACAACGGGAGCAGTCCAGAGATTGCTACCCTGGAGGCCTTACTTTTTAGCCTAGCACCCAACTCCCTGAATTTCTCTCGTATGACCCCCCTGCTCTTCCTACCTACATCATTTTCACCAATGTGTATAATCACATCCGTTTGACTACCTTCCTTTTTAAATATGCTTCCTACCCTCTCGGAGACATCCAGTACCCCGGCACCAGGGAGGCAGACTACCATCCTGGATTCTCGTTCACTCCCACAGAACCGCCTGTCCGTGCCTCTAACCATTGCGTCCCCCACAACTATCGCTCTCCTAAACCGCTTCTTTCCCTTCCGGACCCTTGAGCCTGTCTCCGTGGAGGCGATCTGGTCCTCGTGGCTTACCCCTGGAGGGTCATCCCCCTCCACAGAATCCAAAACAAGATACCTATTTTGGAGGGGGACAACCACAGGGGATCCCTCCACAGACTGCTCACTCCCTTCCCTTCTCCCATCTGTTGCCCATCCCTTTCTTTTATGGGAGACTGCCACTGGGGTACTTTCTGGCACATCACCCTTCTGACTATTACCCCTCCTAACTGTGACCCACGTGTCTTCCTTCTGAGACCCCGTGTCACTACCTGACTATAACTTTTATCTATTAATCTCTCATTTGCCCTAACTAAACTGAGTTCATCGAGCCTCAGCTCCAGCTCCCTTACACGATCCTTCAGGAGTTGCAGTTCCACGCATCTGGCACAGATATGGACTTCCGGGAGGCAAGTTGTCTCCAGGAACTCCCACATCCCACACCGAATGCAGTATACTGGCCTCCCACTCATACCAGCCATGTCCTTTTTAGTTTTTGGGAGATAAAACAAAAAAGGGGGTGCAACAGAAGAAAAACAAACAACCTTCCTCGCCTTCGCCGAAGCCCTGTGAGCCAAAGCCCTCACAGAGACAGTAATTCTGTTGAATACGTGCTTTATTGCCCAGGCCTGGTCCAGGGGCGTCAGAGAATAATTTGGGGCAGCCAAACTATTCTAAATTCCATTGCTTCCAATATTACAATTATACAACTTTCAAAAATCATTTCCCCACCCACTTTGCTCACCCAGCCAGACATCAGCCAATCATTATTCGTCTAGATTATTTACCTTGGCCAGTAACATGTCACTCTCTGGCAGCGTGAGAATACATAGGTCCATAAATTCAAAAGTGCTTTTCCACTGTGTCCGAGCAATTCTTTATCGGGAAACGGTATGCTCTTATTCATTCAATTGTCTGGGAAGCTTGTACTGTCTGGAGCCAACACTGATAAGAGTTTTTTTTTGCTTAACTCAGTAGCTGTATTGTTTTCAAAGAATGTGGTTCTTCTTACATAGCTATATACCATCATGCCTTAGAGTGTCATTAGCCAAGGTGTATGATTTTAATACAGAATATATGTTATCAAAAATACATGTTTAAATTCACTAACAATGGTTATATGTATTTCTATGCAAACAGTACCTGTGTAACTCCAGGTACTTTGTGATTCTTCTTGAATATATTCACTCTAAATTAACCTATTCTGATCTATTAGTCTTTTCGTCCCAGGTTGTCCTGAACCCCCTCGAACAATGGACAAGGATGTAAATATCTCCCAGAGAAAGTGATCAACTTATTCATCCCATCGACACATTCCAGACTTTCACTGGAATGAACCAGGATTCCACATTGATATATTCCATTCAACCTCACCCACAGTGAGCTATTCCAATTTCTTTGTTCTCCAGGACAATATATTCACAATATCTTTAAAACAGAAATTAAACATTCCCATTTGATTTCAGGTATTAACATATTCTGTTAGTTTGTTCTTTATTGTCAATGTCAGGCTGGGGTTGTTCCTCTTGGAGCAAAGGAGGTTGAGGGGAGATTTGATAGAGGTGGACAAGATTCTGACAGGTTTAGATAAGGTGGACAAAGAAAAGCTGTTCCCATTCGCTGATGGAACAAGGACGAGGGGGACACAGATTTAAGGTTTTGGATCAGAGATGCAGTGGGGGGATGTGAGGAAGAATATTTTGATGCAGTGAATGATAATGACCTGGAACTCGCTGCCTACGAGGGTGGAGGAAGTGGAGACAATAAACAATTACAAAGGAAATTGGATGGGCATTGGGGGGTTTCAAACAGAAATAGTGACTATCTCTTAACTTCCTAACACCCGGTCACTCTGTGATCCTTGTGAAATTTGAAACCAGGTATTCGCAACAAGACTCAAAGAGCATCAGCCCACTGGAGGCAAAGCCATGAGACCGGCCAGTCCAGCAGAAAGAAACCCTCCGACCCTCCCCATTGACCAACTGTGAGAATGAACAAAATGCAGTTCTGGATGGAATTGAGAGCAGAAACAATGACAGCAGAATCCAACCCCTGGAATCACTCGTGAACTTGTTGGTGTCTCAACAGATGGGATGAAAGACTGAATATCTTCTCACACAGAGCAGCTGAACGGTCTCTCCCCAGTGTGAACTCGCTGGTGTATCCGCAGGTTCGATAACCGAGTGAATCCCTTCCCACACTGAGAGCAGGTGAACGGTTTCTCCCCAATGTGAACTCGCTGGTGTGTCAGCAGGCTGGATGAATTACAGAAACCCTTCCCACACTGAGAGCAGGTGAATGGCCTCTCCCCAGTGTGAACTCGCTGGTGCATCTGCAGGCGGGAGGACCCAGTGAATCCCTTCCCACATTGAGAGCAGGTGAATGGCCTCTCCCCAGTGTGAACTCGCTTGTGTCTCTGCAGGTGGGATGACTGAGTGAATCCCTCCCCACATCGAGAGCAGGTAAAGGGCCTCTCCCCGGTGTGAACTCGTTGGTGTTTCCGCAGGTCGGAAGACCGAATGAATCCCTTCCCACACTGAGAGCAGGTGAACGGCCTCTCCCCAGTGTGAATGCGCTCATGGACCAGCAGGTCAGAAGATCGAGTGAATCCCTCCCCACACTGAGAACACGTGAATGGCCTCTCCCCAGTGTGAACTCGCTGGTGTCTCCGCGGGTGGGATGACTGAGTGAATCTCTTCCCACACTGAGAGCAGATGAACGGCCGCTGCCCAGTGTGGATGAGCCGATGAGCTTCCAGCTGAGAGGGGGCTCTGTATCTCTTGCCACAGTCTGCACATTTCCATGGTTTCTCCATGGTGCAGGTGTCCTTGCCTCTCTCTTGGGTGGACAATCAGTTGAAGCCTCGTCCACACACAGAACACAGGTACAGTCTCTCCCCGCTGTGAATGGTGTGATATTTATTCAGACTGTGTAACTGGTTAAAGCTCTTTAGTCAGTGCATTGGAACACTCTCACTCGAGTGTGGCAGTGTGTTGATGCTTTTCCAGTCACACTGACATTTCAAATCGACAGACCGGACAATCATTTCTCCTTCTGGATTCAAAGTCCGATGATATTCAGCTCCCAAGAAATATGACTCTGCCACGTCGAGACGTGACGTTTGAGATTTCGGCCTGTGATTCCTCTTTTAATATCCTGTAAAATGAGTTTACAAAAGTCATCAGTGTCAGTACAGGATAGAAATTCAGAACAGACAATTCTAGTTTCTATGGAAGATTCTTTCATATACCAGTCCCAAAAAGCTGTAAATCTCCATCCATATCTATGGATTCTATTTAAAAATGAAAGTGGATGGGCACTTGAAGGAAATAAAGTTGCAGGAGAATGGGATATAGAGTGGTAATGGGACTGGAATGTTATACAGAGAGTCAGCATGGACTCGAGTTACCGAATGGATTCCTTCTGTGCTGTAATGACTTTATGACTGGAAATGTATAACATCGCTACAGCATCATATTACAATGCAAGAGCTGTAAATCTCCATCCCACACACTCTCCCTCGATTCTCACTCTGCTGTATCTAATATTCACCCTCCCAATTCTCCTGTAGGTGCTGATTGATAGATCCATGCTCACTGCTTCCTGTCCTGGACAGAGAGAGCTGGAAATCTCCATGCAGGCTGCCAGACAGATATATGTCTATCTGACTGGACTAACAATGTGTGGAAAATACCGACTGGATTCACTTCATTTCCCTTCAGTTGCTGCAAGTCCCCAATTTCCCCCAGAATGAGAAAAGAAATGGAAAGGGGGAGAAAAGAAAGTGTTTTACCCACAGATGTTGGCCTCTTTTAAGGTCAAACCAAATAAACAAACTCAAGTTAAATCAGGACAAAGTAAAAGGGGCAGCTCCCCAAAAGGAGGGGGAACAGCCCAAACAAAAATCAAAGTACAAAGGAAACTTAAAAACATCAAATCATAGTGTGATTATTCGGGTCGATAACGCACCCCAACCCCTGCGGTGCCCAACGGGGGCAGAAGGCGTCAACCGTGCCTGTAGACACCGCATGTTCCCTCTCCAGGGACACCTGGCCGTGAACGTAGCCGCAGTAGAGGGGCAGACAGTCAGGATGGACGGCCCCCTCGATCGCCCGCAGCCTGGACCGGTAAATGGCGCGCTTCGCCAGGCCCAGGAGCAGGTTCACGAGGAGGTCACCATCCCGACCCGCCCCTCTCTGCGTGGGTTTTCCTCCGGGTGCTCCGGTTTCCTCCCACAGTCCAAAGATATGTGGGTTAGGTTGATTGCTATGCTAAAAAAATTGCCCCTTAGTGTCCTGGGATGCGTAGATTAGAGGGATTAGCGGGTAAAATATGTAGGGATATGGGGGTAGGGCCTGGGTGGGATTGTGGTCGGTGCAGACTCGATGGGCCGAATGGCCTCTCTCTGTGCTGTAGGGTTTCTATGATTCTATTGTCCCTCTGAAGACAGAGGTTCTGAACCAGCCCCTGAAACCACGCCCATTGTGACCCGTCACCGACAGCAGCGCATGCGCTCTCCTTCCCCGCTGAAACAAGATGGCGGCCAATAACCGGGGCCTGTTCCCGAGATAAAACACCAGGTTAAAGTCCAACAGGTTTATTTGGTAGCAAAAGCCACACAAGCTTTCGAGGCTCGAAGCCCCTTCTTCAGGTGAGTGGGAATTCTGTTCACAAACAGAACTTATAAAGACACAAACTCAATTTACATGAATAATGGTTGGAATGCGAATACTTACAACTAATCCAGTCTTTAAGAAACAAAACAATGTGAGTGGAGAGAGCATCAAGACAGGCTAAAAAGATGTGTATTGTCTCCAGACAAGACAGCCAGTGAAACTCTGCAGGTCCACGCAACTGTGGGGGTTACAGATAGTGTGACATGAACCCAATATCCCGGTTGAGGCCGTCCTTGTGTGTGCGGAACTTGGCTATCAGTTTCTGCTCAGCGACTCTGCGCTGTCGTGTGTCGCGAAGGCCGCCTTGGAGAACGCTTACCCGAATATCAGAGGCCAAATGCCCGTGACCGCTGAAGTGTTCCCCAACAGGAAGAGAACAGTCTTGCCTGGTGATTGTCGAGCGGTGTTCATTCATCCGTTGTCGCAGCGTCTGCATAGTTTCCCCAATGTACCATGCCTCGGGACATCCTTTCTTGCAGCGTATCAGGTAGACAACGTTGGCCGAGTTGCAAGAGTATGTACCGTGTACCTGGTGGATGGTGTTCTCACGTGAGATGATGGCATCTGTGTCGATGATCCGGCACGTCTTGCAGAGGTTGCTGTGGCAGGGTTGTGTGGTGTCATGGTCACTGTTCTCCTGAAGGCTGGGTAGTTTGCTGCGGACAATGGTCTGTTTGAGGTTGTGCGGTTGTTTGAAGGCAAGAAGTGGGGGTGTGGGGATGGCCTTGGCGAGATGTTCGTCTTCATCAATGACATGTTGAAGGCTCCGGAGGAGATGCCGTAGCTTCTCCGCTCCGGGGAAGTACTGGACAACGAAGGGTACTCTGTCCACTGTGTCCCGTGTTTGTCTTCTGAGGAGGTCGGTGCGGTTTTTCGCTGTGGCGCGTTGGAACTGTTGATCAATGAGTCTAGCGCCATATCCTGTTCTTATGAGGGCATCTTTCAGCATCTGGAGGTGTCTGTTGCGATCCTCCTCATCCGAGCAGATCCTGTGTATACGGAGGGCTTGTCCGTAGGGGATGGCTTCTTAAACGTGTTTAGGGTGGAAGCTGGAGAAGTGGAGCATCGTGAGGTTATCCGTGGGCTTGCGGTACAGTGAGGTGCTGAGGTGACCGTCCTTAATGGAGATGCGCGTGTCCAAGAATGCAACCGATTCCAGAGAGTAGTCTATGGTGAGCCTGATGGTGGGATGGAACTTGTTGATGTCATCATAGAGTTGTTTCAGTGATTGTTCACCATGAGTCCAAAGGAAGAAAATGTCATCGATGTATCTAGTGTATAGCATCGGTTGAAGGTCCCGTGCGGTGAAGAAGTCTTCTTCGAACCTGTGCATGAAGATGTTGGCATATTGAGGTGCGAATTTGGTCCCCATGGCTGTTCCGTGTTCGCCAAGGCCATCCCCACACCCCCACTTCTTGCCTTCAAACAACCGCACAACCTCAAACAGACCATTGTCCGCAGCAAACTACCCAGCCTTCAGGAGAACAGTGACCAAGACACCACACAACCCTGCCACAGCAACCTCTGCAAGACGTGCCGGATCATCGACACAGATGCCATCATCTCACGTGAGAACACCATCCACCAGGTACACGGTACATACTCTTGCAACTCGGCCAACGTTGTCTACCTGATACGCTGCAAGAAAGGATGTCCCGAGGCATGGTACATTGGGGAAACTATGCAGACGCTGCGACAACGGATGAATGAACACCGCTCGACAATCACCAGGCAAGACTGTTCTCTTCCTGTTGGGGAACACTTCAGCGGTCACGGGCATTCGGCCTCTGATATTCGGGTAAGCGTTCTCCAAGGCGGCCTTCGCGACACACGACAGCGCAGAGTCGCTGAGCAGAAACTGATAGCCAAGTTCCGCACACACAAGGACGGCCTCAACCGGGATATTGGGTTCATGTCACACTATTTGTAACCCCCACAGTTGCGTGGACCTGCAGAGTTTCACTGGCTGTCTTGTCTGGAGACAATACACATCTTTTTAGCCTGTCTTGATGCTCTCTCCACTCACATTGTTTTGTTTCTTAAAGACTGGATTAGTTGTAAGTATTCGCATTCCAACCATTATTCATGTAAATTGAGTCTGTGTCTTTATAAGTTCTGTTTGTGAACAGAATTCCCACTCACCTGAAGAAGGGGCTTCGAGCCTCGAAAGCTTGTGTGGCTTTTGCTACCAAATAAACCTGTTGGACTTTAACCTGGTGTTGTTAAACTTCTTACTGTGTTTACCCCAGTCCAACGCCGGCATCTCCACATCCCGAGATAAAAGCCTTGGAGCTGTAAACCCAGGACCTGCAGGGTCTTATTCGGGCCGTGCGGCCTACAGAGGATGTTTGTGAAGCCATAGCTCCCTCCCTACCCCGACTCCCGGCTCCATTTCTCCCGCAGCGCCACCGACTCACCCGTTAAAAAAAGCCGCTCCCGCACTCACAGGTCTCTGGGCAAAGTGATACTGCGCACGCTCCAGATATAGCATTGCGCCTGCGCAATAGGCTCCTGTGGAATGAATAGGCCACTTTCACACCCGCAGGGCCACCTGGGACTTAACGGCGTCATTGTCAAAGACAACAATAGAAAATTATCTTGTGCAATTAAGATCAATTAATTTTTAAAAATGCATTCCTCGGAATTTGTGCGCTGCCATTCTCTATTTCTAAAATTGATTTAAACCAGTGCTCGCCTGTGGGAATACCTCGAGTTTTTAAAACTTTTCCCACTGGTTTCCTCCCCTCTCTCTGCTCTCCCGAAGGTGCTCATACTGGTTGGGTAAATCCCACAGAGACAGGTTTCTTTCACTTTCTTTCTCCTGATGCTGAATATTCTGTTTTATGGAACGATACATCACAGATGGAAACCATTTGGCACATCCTGCCCAGTCGGGCAGTCTTTAAGATCTGTCCAATTAATCCCACAGCCCTGCTGGCAGAGTGAGAACGATATCTATATGTACTACAGCAATGCAGGAGGTGAATGGAAAATGTTTTCCAGTTGCATACCTCTCAGACACACTCATCCCTAGAAAGATAAATTGGCCTGTGTACTAAGAACAAAGAAAATTGCAGCACAGGAACAGGCCCTTCGGCACTCCAAGCCTGCACCGACCATACTGCCTGACTTAACTAAAACCCACTACCCTTCCAGGGACCATATCCCTCTATTCCCATCTGATTCATGTACTTGTCAAGACGCCCCTTAAAAGTCAATACCGTATCTGCTTCCACTACCTCCCCCGGCAATGAATTCCAGGCACCCACCACTCTCTGTGTAAAACATCTGCCTCGTACATCTCTTTTAAACTTTACCCCTCGCACCTTAAACCTATTCCCCCGAGTAATTGACTCTTCCACCCTGGGAAAAAGCTTCTGACTATCCACTCTGTCCATGCCTCTCATAATCTTGTAGACTTCTATCAGGTCTCCCCTCAACCTCCGTCGCTCAAGTGAGAACAAACCAAGTTTCTCCAACCTCTCCTCATAGCTAATGCCCTCCATACCAGGCAACATCCTGGTAAATCTTTTCTGGACCCTCTCGAAAGCCTCCACATCCTTCTGGTAGTGTGGCAACCAGAATTGAACACAATGTTCCAAGTGCGGCCTAACTAAAGGTTCTATAAAGCTGCAACATGACTTGCCAATTTTTAAACTCAATGCCCCAGCCGATGAAGGCAGGCATGCCGTATGTCTTCTTGATGACCTTCTACACCTGCATTGCCACTTTCAGTGATCTGTCCACCTGTACACCCCAATCCCTTTGCCTATCAATATTGTTAAGGGTTCTGCCATTTACTGTATATTTCCTATCTGTATTAGACCTTCCAAAATGCATTACGTCACGTGTCTGGATTAAACTCCATCTGCCATCTCTCCACCCAAGTCTCCAACCGATCTATATCCTGCTGTATCCTCTGATAGTCCTCATCGCTATCCGCAAATCCACCAACCTCTGTGTCGTCCGCAAATTTTCTAATCAATCCAGTTACATTTTCCTCCAAATCATTTATATATATTATATATATCCTGTGTGAATTCGCTGTTGTGTCCAAAGACTGGATGGCCTAGCAAACTCCTTCCCACACAAGGAGCAGGTGAACGATCTCTCCCCAGTGTGAACTCGCTGATGTGCACTGAGGTTGGATGAACATGAGAACCCCTTTCCACAGGTGGAGCAGCTGAACGGCCTCTCCTCAGTGTGAATTTGCTGGTGTTAACAGCAGGTGGGATGAGATAGTGAATCCTTTCCCACACACAGAACAGATGAATGGCCTCTCTCCAATGTGACTGGTCTATGGTTTTCCAGCAAGTACGGATAATTGCATCCTTTCCCACAATCATCACATTTCCATGGTTTCTCCATTTTCCCAACCCCAATGAGACCGTGTCAATGGGTTTCCAACCGGGTGGATAATTGAATCCTTTACCACAATCCTCACATTTCCACGGTTTGTCCATGGTGCTGGTGTCCTTCTGTCTCTCCAGGTTGGATGATTAGTTGAAGCCTCATCCACATACACACCATGTGTATAGTTTCTCCCACTGTGAATGGTGTGATGTTTTTCAGGCTGTGTAACTGGTTAAAACTCTATCCACAGTCAGTTCACTGGAGCACTCTCACTTGGGTGTATGTGTGTGTCTCAGTTCTTTTTCTGTCACATTGAATTTTGAAATTTTCTTCCACTGACAAAACAGGGAACGATTTATCCCTCCACTGTCAAAAGCAATTATATTTAGGTCATGATGAATCGAATGGCTCTGTCAGACTTTGATGTGAAGTTTAGTTTGAGTTTCCTGTCTGTGAATCCTCCTCTTCTAGTTCCCTGCAAAAAGAGTTTTAAAAAACTGCTTCAGAACTGACAATTTCAGTTTCCACGAAACATTTCTCTATCACATTTATCTTGAGCTGTAATCCCCATCCCACACACTCTCTCTTGTCCCTGAGCTGAAATCAAACTCATTGCCCCATCTCCACTCTGAGCCCAGCTCCCTCTCCCTCCAGCTGGATTCAGTCCTCCAGACCATGTATAGATTGAGAGTACAATCAAGGAGTCAATTATTTTCCTTCCAAGTCAGGGGATGTGCAGCCCCACTGACTCTATTGTTACCACAATAGGCACATGTGCTCTGCTCACCAATGGAACACCACGGTGACCATTAACATGGGCCGGTTCCTGGGAAAGGCTCCATTTTATTTGTGCCACAGCACCAAGGGGAATTACCTCCTGCACAGGCACAAAGGTATCATCAGTCACAGAAAATAATTGCAGCTGGTCTCAAACCTCATTTTACCATTTGCTCTCAGACATTCCCAATTGAATTTTGAAATGCAAACTGAAATCTGCAATTATGGGGGAAATTAAAACACATTTTAATGGTCATTTTCAGAATGACTATTCCCGAGAATTAATTCCCAAGTCAGTAAATTAAAATTCTCATCAGCAATGTAGGCGGCACAGTGGCTAGCACTGGTGCCTCAGAGCTCCAGGGACCTGGGTTCAATTCCCAACTTGGGTCACTGTCCGTGTGGAGTCTGCCCATTCTCCCCATGTCTGTGTGGGTTTTCTCCAGATGCTCCAGTTTCCTCCTATCGTCCAAAGATATGCCAGTTAGGTGCATTGGCCACACTAAATTGCCCCTTAGTGTCCTGGGATGAGTAGGTGAGAGGGATTAGCAGGTTACATATGTGGGAATAGAGCATAGGTGTGATTGTTGTCGGTGCAGACTCGATGGTCCGACTAACCTCCTCCAGCCCTGTAGGGATCCTATGAAATACATTGGGAGAATTGCTATTTTAATGGGTATTTTCACAAATGCTATAAAATAATTTTTCAAAACAAATTAATATTTTCTTCAACAGATGATTAATAAATAAAAAGTATTTAATAAAACAACCACCCAGTGTGGGGCTCAGGATTCTAACCCAGGGTTTCTGAGCTCCAGGAACCACTAACTGAACCAGCCGGGAATGGTCTCCACAAAACTTCCCCAACTCCCTCCCGGGAAAAAGCTGCAAACCCGGGAGCTGCAGCTTTTTACTGGGGGTGTTGGGGCCTCCAGCGGGTGTTTGTGAATCCTCCCCGCCCACCTCCCAGGGTTTCCTTCCTTCCCAGAGATCAGAGTCCTCATTGATTTGAGGCCAAAGTGTAACCTCTTATTTATTGTCCCCCTCCCCCATCCTCTGATGTGAACCATCCTCCAGTGGCTGAGCCAGGATGGGGCCGTTCACCTGGGCCTGTTCCCGGGAGGGAGGGAGGGAGAAGCCCCGCAGCTGCAAACCAGGGAGCTGACAATGATTCTGAAGGGTTTGCGGATCCACAAAGTGTTTCCAAATCCTCCCAGCCACCGCCTAACGCTGACTCCGCTTCTCCGGGACAAACAAGCGCCAAGGACAGCAATGAGACTGCGCATGCTCCACATCACAATGCCCGGGGGCTGATTGACGGCAGCTCCGGACCAATAGGAAGAGGGGGCGGGGCTGGAGGACCGAGCAGGAGCGGCTGGTCCTCCAACCAATCGGAGTGAATGAGGGGCGGGAAGTGCGGGTAATGGCGACGGACAGACGGACGGTTTTAACTCGGAAGCGAGATCAATACCAGGTAGAGGACGGTGCGCGGGGAGCGATGAATCCACCGGGTGGGTGGAGAGGCTCCTTAAACATGTTGTTCAAACCCAATCCCCGGAAATGAACTTCCCGGTCCCCCCCTTTGTACCAAATGGAGCGGCAGCTTGTAGTGTTAGACCCGGGCTGACTGCCGCCATTGAGGCTGCATGTGGGAGGCCGGCAGGGATTGTGATCGGAGAGTGAAGCCCTGACGTCACAATGGAATGGGTGAGAGTGTGACGTCACAATGGAATGGGTGAGAGTGTGACGTCACAATGGAATGGGTGAGAGTGTGACGTCACAATGGAATGGGTGAGGGTGTGACGTCACAACGGAATGGGTGAGGGTTCCAGATGAGCTGAGACTGGGCTGGAGTCGGGCGATGGCACTGAAATGTGGCCCGGTGGCACAGTGGTTAGTGCAGCTGCCTAACAGCGCCAGGGACCCGGGTTCAATTCCAGCCTCGGGTCACTGTCTGTGCAGAGTTTCTACATTCTCCCCGTGTCTGTGTGGGTTTCCTCCGTGTGTTCCGGTTTCCTTCCGCAGTCGAGAGATGTGCCAGTTAGACGGATTGGCCATGATAATTGCCACTTGGTATCAGGGGGATTAACAGGTAAATATGTGGATAGGGCCTGGATGGGATTGTTGCCGGTGCAGGCTCGATGGGCTGAATGGCCTCCTACACTATTTTCTGATTCATTATTATTAATTAATTACTATTAATGCTTCTATGAATGAAGGTGGTCTTGATGATGATGTGGACATGTGGCTGGAAGCTCATCTTGGGATGAACTATTTCACCCTGGTTGTGAACAGCCTGGTTCAGCCTCAGACAGTTGCCAGGAGGAGAGATAAAGTTGTTGGTGAGGGAGTGGAGTTTGTAGTGGGGACTGAACACAATGGGTTCAGTCTTCCCAGTATTTATATGAAATAAATTTCTGTTCTTTCAGTACTGGATGTCAGACAAGTCAGGATGGTGTGTGAGTTGGAGAGGAACTTGGAGCTGATGGTGTTCACAGGGTTTGGAAATTCTGTCAAAGTTCCTGTTGAGTTGTAGATGTATAAAATCTCTCTCCTCACCTCCGGCCTCTCCTACTTCTCTCTGTCTCCGCTCAGAGTGTGGGGATGCCGGCGTTGAACTGGGATAAGCACAGTAAGTAATCTCACAACACCAGGTGAGAATCCATTGATATGGATGGAGATTTACAACTTCTTGGGAATGAAATAGGAAAGAATGTTCCATAGAAACTAGAATTGTCTGCTCTGAATTTCTATCCTATACTGACTGTGATGACTTTTGCAAACTCATTTCACAGGATTTTGAACGAGGAATCACAGGCAAAAATCTCAACCGCCACGTCTAGACAGAGTCATATTCCTTGGGACCTGAATATCTTGTAATATGGAACTGTAGCTACGTTATATATTTCCAGACATCTCTTCCCTCAGAGGGTTGTTAGTCTTTTGGATTTCTCTTCTACAGGGACCAGTGGAGGCTGAGGGTCATTGAATATATTCCAGTTAGACAGATCTTTGACTGACAAGGGTGTCAAGAGTTATGGGGAACAGACAAGAAGATGGAGCAAAAGTAATATGTGGGGCGATTTCTTCACTCAAGGATGTGGTAAAGCTTTGGAATTCTCAACCCCTGAGGACAGTGAAGCCTCAGTCATCAACTATTTTCAAGAGAGATATTGATTGGTTTCTAGATATTGAAGATATCAAGGGATATGGGTTTAATGTGGGGAGAATGATGCTGAGGTAGATGAACAAATTATCTCATTGAATAGTTTAAAAGGCTCGATGGGCCAAATGGCCGACTGCAGCTCCTATTTGTTATGGTCTCTGTGTCCAGGACAGGAAGCAGTGAGCACGGATCTGTCAATCAGCCTCAATCAGTACCTTCAGGAGAATTGGGAGGGTGAATATTAGATACAGCAGAGTGAGAATGGAGGGAGAGTGTGTGGGATGGAGATTTACAGCTCTTTGGGACTGAAATAGGAAAGAATGTTCCATAGAAACTAGAATTGTCTGTTCTGAATTTCTATCGTGTACTGACACTGATGACTTTTGTAAACTCGTTTTACAGGATATTGAAAGAGGAATCACAGACCGAAATCTCAAACGTCACGTCTAGATCTGACAGAGTCATATTCCTTGGGAGCTGAATATCATCGGACTTTGAATCAAGAAGGGGAAATGGTTGTGTGGTCTGTCGATTTGAAAAGGTTTCAAACATCAGTGTGACTGGAAAAGCACCAACACATTGCCACACTCGAGTGAGAGTCTTCCAGTGCACTGACTAAACCAGTTACACAGCCTGAATAAATATCACACCATTCACAGCAGGGAGAGACTGTACTCGTGTTGTGAGTGTGGACGAGGCTTCAACTGATTGTCCACCCAAGACAGAGGCAAGGACACCTGCACCATGGAGAAACCATGGAAATGTGCAGACTGTGGGAAGGGATACAGAGCCCCATCTCTGCTGGAAGCTCATCGGCGCAGCCACACTGGGGAGAGGCCGTTCACCTGCTCTCAGTGTGGGAAGGGATTCACTCGGTCATCTGACCTGTGGACACACCACCGAATTCACACTGGGGAGAGACCGTTCACCTGCTCTCAGTGTGGGGAGGGATTCACTCAGTCATCCCACCTGCAGAAACATCAGCGAGTTCACACTGGGGAGAAACCATTTACGTGTTCTCAGTGTGGGGAGGGATTCACTCAGTCATCCAGCCTGCGGGCACACCAGCGAGTTCACACTGGGGAGAGACCATTCAGCTGTCCTCAGTGTGGGAAGGGATTCACTTGTTCATCCCACCTGCGGAGGCACCAGCGAGTTCACACGGGGGAGAGACCATTTACGTGTTCTCAGTGTGGGGAGGGATTCACTCAGTCATCCAGCCTGCGGACACACCAGCGAGTTCACACTGGGGAGAGACCATTCAGCTGCTTTCAGTGTGGGAAGGGATTCACTTGTTCATCCAGCCTGCGGGCACACCAACGAGTTCACACTGGGGAGAGGCCATTCAGCTGCTCTCAGTGTGGGAAGGGATTCACTCAGTTATCCAACCTGCAGAAACACCAGCGAGTTCACACTGGGGAGAGGCCGTTCAGCTGCCCTCAGTGTGGGGAGGGATTCACTTGTTCATCCAGCCTGCAGAGGCACCAGCAAGTTCACACTGGGGAGAGACCATTCAGCTGCCCTCAGTGTGCAGAGGGATTCACTTGTTCATCCAGCCTGCGGAGGCACCAGCGAGTTCACACTGGGGAGAGGCCATTCACTTGCTCTGATTGTGGCAAGGGATTCAGTCAATCATCCAACCTGGTAAAGCACCAGCGAATTCACACTGGGGACAGGCCATTCACCTGCTCCGTGTGTGGGAAGGGATTCACTCAGTCACCTCACCTGCTGAAACATCATCATGTTCACGAGTGACTGCAAGGACTGAATTTTGCTGTTAATCTCATCGAGGTCCCAACCATTTTCATTGGTGTCTGTTTCTGCTGATGTTAATAAACCCTGGCCCAGTTGTAAGATTTGTATTGTGGATTGTCTTGTCTGAGTCCTGAACTCGTAAATAAAAACAAGAAGTGCTGTAAAAACTCAGCAGGTCTGACAGCATCTCTGGAGAGAGAAACAGAGCTAATGTTTTGACACTGAAGAAGAGTCACATTCAACTGGAAACATTAACTGTTCCTGTCTTTACAGATTCTGTAAGAAGTCTCACAACACCAGGTTAAAGTCCAACAGGTTTATTTGGTAGCAAATACGTGTATTTGTGGTATTTGTTACTTGGTACACAGATTGCTTTTCTACCTATCTTTGTATCATCAATTCTGGCTTCATCCAAGTCATTGATCAAGGTGGCTGTTTTTCTCTCTCTCAGTTGTGGGTGATATTTGTCCCTATTCTCCTGGAAACTGAATGAATCTTGTTCCAAACTGGGTTCAATATCAGACATTTCAGGGAGTCAGGAATCATTCGCCCCTGAACCTACACTGGTAAAACCCCAGACAGTTCCTCAGTCAGGATTTTTCTGGTTCCTCACCATATATTAGTCAGGATACTGAAACAGATAAGTATCTGTGGTATCTCCAAGGTATTTGCTACCAAATAAACCTGTTGGACTTTAACCTGGTGTTGTGAGACTTCTTACTGTGTTTACCCCAGTCCAACGCCGGCATCTCCACATCATGACTACCATTTACAGATACTGTCAGACTTACTGAGATTTTGCAGCAACTTCTGTTTTTAGAATGACGGTGAATGCTGGATACATGAATCAGAGATTGGTGTAAAACTGGGATCTGCTCCTAAATCAAAGTGAAACAGCAGGTTAAAGTTTCCAGTCTGAAAAGTACTTTGGTTATTATACTATATCTATCATTTTAAGGCTGGTTTTAACTCATTTAAAATAAACCTATTTAAAATATATTTGTTAAAGTCAGTATTAAAATACGAGTTGGATGAGTTCACAGGAGCCTGTTAACCGCTGGGACAATTATTCAAAAAACATTGGATTTCCAGATAGAGAAGAAGCTGCAGTTTGTTTGCAGGAATTCCCTGTTTTATTGATGTGTGTGTGTTAGACATCAGGATAACTAAAAATACACAAACCTGGACATCAATGGTGATCTGATTGACAGTTACTTTGGGAATCACTCCCACTGTGAAACTTCAGCACTGACACTGCTGAATGTTGTAGGCTCAGGGAGTGGGGCCTCTAGGAGTGGACTGTAAAAAAGCTGGGTTTCAGTATCCTGACTAATATATGGTGAGGAACCAGAAAAATCCTTACTGAGGAACTGCCTGGGGTTTTACCAGTGTAGGTTCAGGGGCGAATGATTCCTGACTCCCTGAAATGTCTGATATTGAACCCAGTTTGGAACAAGATTCATTCAGTTTCCAGGAGAATAGGGACAAATATCACCCACAACTGAGAGAGAGAAAAACAGCCACCTTGATCAATGACTTGGATGAAGCCAGAATTGATGATACAAAGATAGGTAGAAAAGCAAGCTGTGAGGTTATTACAAAAAATCTGTAAGGGACACAGATAAGTTACCTGAATGGACAGAAAAATGGCAGATGGAGTATAGTGCGGGAAAGTGGGAGCTTTTCCACTTTGGCAGGAAGAATAGAGAAGCAAAAAATTGTTTAAATATATAGAAACTGAAGAATACTGCCGTAGAGAGGAATCTGGGAGTCCTTGTACATGAATCGTGAAAAAATAGGATGAAGGTACAGCAAGTAAAGAAGGCGGCAAATGGAGTGTTGGACTTTACTGCAAGGGGGTGGAGTTTGAAAAAGGGAACTTGCTGCACCTACACAGGACATTGCTGAGAGAGCAGCTGGAATACTGTGTATGGTTCTGGTCTCCCTACTGATGGAATGACATGCTTTCATTGGAATGAGTTCAGAGAAGGTCCATTCCTCAGATGAAGGTGTTGTCTTTTGAGGAAAGATTGTAAGGTGTAGGTGAGAATTCTCCCATCCCGCCCACCACAGGAATCGTCGCGGGCCGGGGGGGGCGGGACCACAAAGGCCCATTGACCTCGGGCAGGATTCTCCAGTTTTGGGGTGAGCGGGGCCGGAGAATCCAACTCATTGTCTTTTGGGGAAAGGTTGCACCTCTAATCATTAGGTTTAGAAGAATGAGCAGTGAACGTACTGAAACATATAAGATTCTCATGGGGGGTTGACAGGCTAGATGCCAAGAGAATGATTCATGAAGGAGTCTTGAACTTGGTGCCACAGATCAACAAGAGATAAGGGTATTGTTTCAGCCCTTACAGACACCAATACTTTATCCTCAGTTTTAGTCATGTTAGCTGGTGTTGTCCACCCAATGGGACAGGCTCTGTTTCATGTGAGAGTTTTTGATTTGATTTGATTTACTATTATCACATGTATTGGGATACAGTGAAAGGTATTGTTTCTTGCGCGCTATACAGACAAGACATACATTCATAAAGTACATCGGGGGAAAGGAAAAAAGAGGGTGTAGAATATAGTGTTACAGTCATAGCGAGGGTATAGAATAAGATCAATTTAATATACGTTGGTCCATTCAAAAGTCGGATAGCAGGGAAGAAGCTGCTCTTGAGTCAGTTGGTACATCACGTGGGTGGGTGGGTGGGAGGATGGCTGCGTGTGTTAGTTTTTGTGCATGAGGATGTGGGTATCTGAGTGAAGCTGCTTCTCATCAGTTGCAACACAGCCTTCCTCTGAGCAATGATAGGTCTCTGAGTTTCCAACTGAGTGATTTGAGTGATTCAGAGATTTTCCATCCAGACTGACTGTGTGCTGCGTAAAACCTGACATCTACACAACCTGACCCCACTTCTCCTGGAACAATATGAAGTGTCAGCTGCTTTCCTGATCCCTTCCTTTCCCCTCACCATTATCCTCAGATAGTTCACAAATTCCATTGTACCTCATCCTCCAATGGTCTCCATTTTAAATATTTCCATCAGTCTTGCCAACAGATAGCAATGGGATTGCTGCTATCACAGTGATAAACTCTGAAATACTGCCTCTCTGATCTAGATCTCCCCACCAAATCTTCACCTGAGTTCCACTTTTTAGTCTGAAGAAATTAATATAATTTAACTTTCAACAGCACCTTCCAACACTGCGACCTTTACCTTCCAATCCTACAGACTCTACCACCGAGAGACAAGGGCAGCAGATAATTGGCAACATGGACAACTGACGTTATCAAAGAACGAAGAACAGTACAGCAGAGGAACAGACCCTTTACCGAAAAACAATGGCACCCAAGACATAAACAATCCTGACTTGGAATCATGTTGCTGTCCTTTCACTGTTGCTGATCAAAAATCCTGGAAATCCCTTCGTAACAGCATCTTCGACTGCGGCAAACTTATAAATATAGGAGAAGAGTAGATCATTCTGCCCCTTGACCCATTTAATTAGATCACGGCTGATCTGACAGTAACTTCAAATCTGCAGTTCAAGAAGGCAGCCCCAATCACCTTCTCAAGAATAATTTGGGCTGGGCAATTGATGCTGGTCGAGCCAGCAATGCCCACATTGTATAAACAAATATAAAACCCCATTAAAACTGATTCAGCGCACCCCCTCCCCACAGAATGAAAAAGATTGGCTTTAAGATCAGTTAGAACCACAGAACCATAGGACATTACAGCACAGAAACAGGCCATTTGGCCCTTCTTGGCTGTGCTGAGCCATTTTTCTGTCTAGTCCCACTGACCTGCACCTGGACCATATCCCTCCACACCCCTCTCATCCATGTACCTGTCCAAGTTTTTCTTAAATGTTAAAAGTGAGCCTGCATTCATCACCTCATCTGGCAGCTCATTCCAAACTCCCATCACTCTCTGTGTGAAGAAGCCCCCCGCTAATATTCCCTTTAAACTTTTCCCCCCTCACCCTTAACCCATGTCCTCTAGTTATTTTCTCCCCTAGCCTCAGTGGAAAAAGCCTGCTTGCATTCATTCTATTTATACCCATCATAATTTTATACACCTCTATCAAATCTCCCCTCATTCTTCTACGCTCCAGGGAATAAAGTCCTAACCTTTCTCTGTAACTCAGCTTCTCAAGTCCCGGCAACATCCTTGTAAACCTTCTCTGCACTCTTTCAACCTTATTAATATCCCTCCTGTAATTAGGTGGCCAAAACTGCACAAAATACTCTAAATTCGGCCTCACCAATGTCTTATACAACCTCACCATAACATTCCAACTCCACACACAGTCCTTCTATTTGTGATTTTGCATGAACTATTAACATCATTTATTTTCACCCCCGCTCCACTATCTGCTCTGGCACTCTGGTTCCCATCCCCCTGCAAATCTAGTTTAAACCCTTCCCAATAACACTAGCAAATCTTCCTGCAAGTATATTGGTCCCCTTGTAGTTCAGGTGTAACCCATCTCTCTTGTACAGGTCCCACCTGCCCCAGAAGAGTTTCCAATGATCTAGAAATCTGAAACCCTGCCCCCTACACCAGTTCCTCAGCCACGTGTTCATCCGCCTGAGCATCCTACTCTTACCCTCACTGGCACGTGGCACAGGTAGCAATCCTGAGATGACTACCCTCGGGGTCCTGCTTTTTAACTTCCCACCAAGTTGTTCCTTTGTAGTCACTGATATTTAACTGATATTCCTTTATAGTCACCTGATGAAGGAGCAGCGCTCCGAAAGCTAGTGGCTTTTGCTACCAAATAAACCTGTTGGACTTTAATCTGGTGGTGTGAGATTTCTTACTCTATTCTCTCTCCACAGATGCTGTCAGCCCTGCTGAGATTTTCCAACATTTACTGTCTTTATCTCAGTGATAAATGTTGATGTGTTTGCTCTGCACCCACAGGGCTCCATCTGTTTGCTCTGCACCCACAGGGCTCCATCTGTTTGCTCCGCACCCACAGGGCTCCATCTGTTTGCTCCGCACCCACAGGGCTCCATCTGTTTGCTCCGCACCCACAGGGCTCCATCTGTTTGCTCCGCACCCACAGGGCTCCATCTGTTTGAAGCCACAAACAGAAAGGTCCAGTTTTCTCCTGGAGTTTGACACAAAGCAGCTTTCACAATGATACAGAGCTCAGCCCCGCCCCTCATTTACTCTGGTTGGAGGACCAGCCGCTCCCGCTCGGTCCTCCAGCCCCGCCCCCTTTTCCTTGGTCCGGAACCGCTGTCAATCACTGTCCGGTCATTGTGATGTGGAGCATGCGCAGTGCCGCTGGGAGCTCAGGATTGCGGCGGTGGGAATTTTCAGCTGATCCGACACCGCCGGGTGGGGAATGAGGGGGGGATGGAGCCGGCGGGTGGGGAATGAGGGGGGGATGGAGCCGCCGGGTGGGGAATGAGGGGGGGATGGAGCCGGCGGGTGGGGAATGAGGGGGGGGATGGAGCCGGGGGGTGGGTTCGAGGCTTCATAAACACCCCGTGTCGGCCCCAAGCACCGAATACAAAGCTCGGGTGCGGGTTGTGAAGCGGGGAAATCAGCTCCCGCTTTTCCCCGGAACAGGCCCAGAATCCCCGCCGCCGTCTTTATCGGGAGCCTCTCCGGCTCGACGCATGCGCACTGAGGAAGCCTCGAGCGAGGCTCCTCCCCTCATTCACTCCGATTGGTTGGAGGACCAGCCGCTCCCGCTCGGTCCTCCAGCCTCGCCGCCTCTTCCTATTGGTCCGGACCTGCTGTCAATCACCCCGGGGCATTGTGATGTGGGCGGGGAGGATTCACAAACACCCGCTGGAGGCCCCAACACCCCCAATAAGACCCATTGGTTTTATTGTCAGTCTGCAGACAGGAGCTGGAGAACTGTTCACAATAAGAAGTCTCAACACCAGGTTAAAGACCAACAGGTTTATTTGGTAGCAAATGCCATAAGCTTTCAGAGCGCTGCTCCTTCGTCAGATGGAGTCTGACGAAGGAGCAGTGTTCACCCCAGTCCAACGCCGGCATCTCCACATCAGAACTGAACACAGGCAGAGGAGAGGGAGGGAGAAAACTGAGGGTGGAGGAAAGAAATGGTGGAGATGGGTTTGGATTTCAGCCCAAGGAGGAGGGAGAGTGTGTGGGATGGGGATTTACAGATTTGGGGGAACAAGAGAGGAAAAAATGTTCCAGAGAAACTAGAATTGTCTGTTCAGAATTTCTATCCTGGACTGACGGTGATGACTTTTGTAAACTCTTTTTACAGGATCTTAGAAACGATGATTGCAGATGGGAAACTCAAACCAAACTTAAGTTTGACAGTCAGTTGGTTCATCATGACCTGAATATCATCACCTTTGAGGCTGAAAGGATAATTGTTCGTTTGTTCTGTCTGAGGGAAAATATTTTAAACATCAGTGTTACTGGAAAAGCACCAAGAGACACACGCACAGCTGAGTGAGAATGTTCCAGTGAACTGATTGCAGAAAGAGCTTTAACCAGTTCCACAGCCTGATAAAACATCACACCATTCACAGTGTGGACGAGCCTTCAGCTAATCATTCAACCTGGAGAGACACAAGGACACCGGCACCATGGAACTGTGAGGACTGTGGGAAAGAATTCAGTTATAGATCCCAGCTGGAATACCATAGACACAGTCACAGTGGGGCCGATGCCTTGGAGAAACCGTGGAAATGTGAGGATTGTGGGAAAGGATTCAATTACCCATCCCTGTTGGACAACCACCGGCGCACTCACACTGGGGAGCGGCCATTCACCTGTTCTGTGTGTGGAAAGGGATTTTCTCAGCCAACTGGCCTCATGTTACACCAGCGCATTCACACTGAGGAGAGGCTGTTCAGCTGCACTCACTGTGGAAAAAGGTTCAGGTCTTCATCAGACCTCAGTCAACATCATCGCGTTCACACTGGGGAGAGGCCATTCACCTGCTCCATGTGTGGGAAGGGATTCACAAAGTCCTCCAACCTGGTGACACACCAGCGAATTCACTCTGAGGAGAAGCCATTCAGCTGCTCTGACTGTGCGAAGAGTTTCAGGTCTTCATCTGCTCTCTTTGTACACCAGCGAGTTCACACTGGGGAGAGACCATTCACCTGCTCGGTGTGTGGGAAGGGATTCACTCGGTCCTGCAGCCTAGTGACACACGAGCGAATCCACATATGACTGAGAGGTTGGATTCTGCTGTTTCTGCTAATGTTCATTACATCCGGGATTGATAGTTGGACAATTTTAAGTTTGTTTCTGTTGATATTAACAACTCTATGACTGGCTGAAGTTTAATATTCTGTAGATGTCACTGACCTTTGAGGCTACAGTGTCCCTTTTTAAAGGCACCATCTGTGATCTTTCAGCTGAATTCAAGAACTCGCAACAGAAATTTGGTTGCAATAACACTTTTTACTTCAATCCTAAATTGATCTTTGATGCAAAATCTACTATTCATTGTCTCCCAAGAATATGGGTTCTCATCAAGTGGAGGTGACTTTGCCAGCTTGGGTACATTCACAGGATAGAGGATGATCATTCCAGTGACTCAGCAAAAAGAGCCAACACCGAAAACAACAACCCACAACCAGACCTGAGAACCATTTCATATGTGGCACTTGAAGCAGAAACGCCTCTCACAGATTGGTCTCTGCAGCCAACAGTATCAGTGAAGCAGAGAGTGGGTGGGCCTTGAGGGTCCCAGTGACCAGGGGTGAAAACAATCTTCTTGATTTTGCACAGAGGTGCAAGAGAACTGAAGCCAGACAGACTGGAGGGAGGGAATGGAGGACAGAAATGGTGGAGATGGTGAGATGGGTTTGGATTTCGGCCCAGGGAGGAGGGAGTGTGTGTGAGATGGGGATTTACAGATTTGGGGCAACAAGAGAGGAAAGAATGTTCTAGAGAAATTAGAATTGTCTGATATGAATTTCTATCCTGGACTGACCGTGATTAATTTTGTAAACTCTTTTTACAGATCTTACAAGGGAAAGATTTGTAGATGCAAAACTCAATACAAACATTTTGGTTTGAGTCACTCAACTATTCATCAACCTTTCAATGTGGAAGAAGAAATGTTTATCTGTGGAAAAGATCTTAAACATCAGTGCAACTGGAGAAACACCGAGACACACACACACACCCGAGTGAGAGTGTTCCAGTGAACTGATTGTGGAAAGAGCTTTAACCAGTTACACATCCTGAAAAAACATCACACCATTCACAGTGGGGAGCAAACACGTGTTCTGTATGTGGACGAGGCTTCAACTGATCTCTAGGCTGGAGAGACAGGAAGAGACCCAGACCATGGAGAAACCTTGGAAATGTGGGGACTGTGGTAAGGGATTCAAGTCTTCTTTCCGGCTGGAAATCCATCAACGCAGTCACACTGGGGAGAAGCCATTCGTCTGTTCTGTGTGTGGGAAGGGATTTACCAAGACAACCTACCTGATGTTACACCAGAGAATTCACACTGAGGAGAGGCCCTTCAGCTGCACTCACTGTGGGAAGAGGTTCAACAGCACATCCAGCCTCGCTACACACCAGCGGATTCACACTGGGGAGAAGCCGTTCACCTGCTCCGTGTGCAGTGAGAGATTCACTCGGTCATCCGGCCTTTGGACACATCAGCGAATTCACACCGAGGAGAAACCGTTCAGCTGCACTTCCTGTGGAAAGAGTTTCGGGCAGTCATCCACCCTGACTGCTCACCAATGCACTCACACCGGGGAGAGACCATTCACCTGCTCCATGTGTGGGAATAAATTCTCCCAGTCATTCGATCTGGTGAGACACCAGCGACTTCACACCGGGGAGAGACCATTCACCTGTTCGGTGTGTGGGAAGGGATTCGCTCGGTTATTCACCCTCCAGTCCCACCACCGCACTCACACTCAGGAGAATCCATTCAGCTGCAGTACCTGTGGAAAGAGTTTCAAGCAGTCATCCAACCTTCTGACTCACCAACGCACTCACTCTGGGGAGAGGCCTTTCACCTGCTCCTTGTGTGGAAAGGCATTCACAAGGTCCTCCAGCCTGCTGAGACACCAGCAAATTCATAATAGACTGCACGGATTGGATTCTGCTTTTAATCACAGCCTGGATTGATAGTCTGACAATATCTGGTTTGTTTCTGCTGATGTTAACATCCCTACAACTTTAAAAAAAAATTATTAGTCACAAGTAAGGCTTAGATTAACACTGCAATGAAGTTACTGAGAAATGCCCCTAATCACCAAACTCCGGTGCCTGTTCGGGTCAGTGCACCTAACCAGCACATCTTTCAGACTGTGGGAGAAAACAGGAGCACCTGGAGGAAATCCACAAAGCACGGGGAGAACATGCAAACTCCACACAATGACCCAAGCCGGGAATCGAACCTGGGTCGCTGGTGCTGTGAGGCAGCAGTGCTAACCACTGTACCACCGTGCCACCCCTGGTTGGAGTTTAATATTCTGGAGATGTCACTGATTTTCGGAGCTGCAATGTTCCTTTTCAAAAGCACCTTCTGTGATCTTTCTCCTTAATTCAAGAATCCTCAACAAGAACCTGTTCATAAAGTTAACAATAAAATTACGAACTTTACTTCAGTCCTAAATTAATTAATCTTTTCTGCAAATCTGTGTGTGAGGGGTTCCACTGATTAACATCTCCAATGAGAAAGTGCTGATTAATCCTTGCTGATAATTCTGACTGACCTCTTCACAGTGATGTGTCCATTATGAAATTCAATTGTGAAGGAACCTAAACAAAGGAGTGAAATATTATACAGGCACGATAAAAGTTTACATAAAAACTTAAACAACACAGATAACCCAGATAAATGTGTAGTGGTACATTTTGGAACCTGGATAAATGTGTAGTGGTACATTTCGGCAGGTCAAATGGGATGAAGTTGTATAATATCAAGGGTAAGACTCTTAGCAGTGCAGAGGATCAGAAGGACCTTGGGGTCCGGGTCCATAGGACTCTTGAATCAGCCTCGCGAGTAGAGGAGGTGGTTAAGAAGGCGTATGGTGTTCTGGCCTTCATCAGCTGAGAGATTGAGTTTAGGAGTCGGGAGATAATGATGCAGCTTTATAAGACCCTCGTCAGACCCCACTTGGAGTACTATGCTCAGTTCTGGTCGCCTCATTACAGGAAGGATGTAGAAATTATTGAAAGAGTGCAGAGAAGATTTACAAGGATGTTGCCTGGATTGGTTGGCATGCCTTATGAGGATAGGTTGAGGGAGCTCGGTCTTTTCTCCTTGGAGAGACGAAGGATGAGAGGTGACCTGATAGAGGTGTAGAAGATGTTGAGAGCTATAGATCGGGTGGATTCTCAGAGGCTTTTTCCCAGGGCTGAAATGGCTGCTACGAGAGGACACAGGTTGAAGGTGCTGGGGAGGAGGTTCAGAGGAAATGTCAGGGGTAAGTTTTTCACTCGGAGGGTGGTGGGTGAGTGGAATCAGCTGCCGTCAGTGGTGGTGGAGGCAAACTCGATAGGGTCTTTTAAGAGACTTCTGGATGAGTACATGGGAGTTAATAGGATTGAGGATTATAGGTAAGTCTATATATAGGCCTCGGTAGGTAGGGATATGACCGGCGCAACTTGTGGGCCGAAGGGCATTTTTGTGCTGTAGTTTTTCTATGTTCTATGTCTCATGGTCTTCTGGTATCATAGCTTCCACTTGGCAAAAAACTGTCACATTCAGAGACCTGGAAAAGGAAAGGTCTCTGTTCCACTCTACTGTGATGCGTGCAGGAAACGCGCGTATTTCAGGGGCAGACAGCCGAGCTGCTGCGTGCCATTCCAACAGAGAAAACAGCTCCTTATTTTCAACGGCACTGATACCTGGGCTGAGGACTGGACTGAGTCAACATATTCACACAGGTTCCATGATACAAAGAATCATTCGCACAAATGAATTTAAGTTGTCAATTCGACTAACTTGAGCATTCAAAGTTGAAGCTTCCTCAAATTATTACCAGTTGAGTCAGTGAAGCAGCCGATTATATTTGCAGTGATGTCTGCATTCGAGCTCTTGCTGCTGTTTGAACTGAAGGCGGCTGAATCAAGGATTGTGTTTGCCGGGTGCTGTGGCGCGCACCAGTAATCCCGCTGCTGGGAGGCTGAGGCTGCTGGATTGCTTGAGGTCGGGAGTTCTGGGCTGTTGTTCTCTGTGCCGATCGGGTGTCCGCACTAAGATCAGTATCCGCATGGTGTTCCAAGAGGACTCTGGAAGCACCAGGTGTGCTAAGGAGGGGTGAACCGGCCCAGGTCGGGAACGGAGCAGGTCAAATCCCCTGTGCTCTTCAGTAGTGGGATCGCACCTGTGAATCGAAACAGCAGTACAGCCTGTCCAATACAACGAGACGCATCCTTTTCTCCACACCTTCAATCGCAGCAAACAAAGTATTTTGCCGTTTCCATCAATACAGACAAACACGATGCCTCTCTGCCTGCCTCCACACTCACTCCCTCTGCTGCCCCTTTCATTCACTCTCACATCCAATGCTATCACCACATCAACCTACGCAAGTAAACCAAAACATGTACACACACTTTTGACCAACCAATTCTCCACCAGCTCTGCACGCTCACAAGTACCATTCTGCAATTCCCACTTTCCTCACTCACTGCCCATTCTTTGCCTCCTCAATATCCACCTCACATTTACCGCTCCCTGCTGCTCACGGCAGGAACTGCACTTCTAAAATCTTGAACTTGCACAATCATGTCAGCCACGGCCACAAGAGAGCGCGAACCTCTTCACCCCTTCCTCACATCTCATATCGCGCACACACTTCCCAGCACATCCACCAAGCATTCAAGCTGCCTCTCGGCTCTCATATCTCCTTCCCCTTTATTCATTCCCTCCTGACAATTTCTCCCCTGTCAACGTCGAAAGCCTAGACGCTTATGACTTAATCTAATGCTGTAAGTGAGAGAGTGGGAGAGAAAGAAAGGGAGAGAGAAAGAGAGACAGCAAAATGTTCATTGTAATTTCAATTTCAGCGTTGATCGCTAACCCACTTTGGCAATTCACCGACCTTCATTGTTCAATGTCCCCTCTACCGAGTCTACCCGAAGGAGGAGGAAACATGCCAAGGGGAGGACGAGGCATCCACGGCTGACGAGGGAAGTCAAGGACAAGATAAAAGCAAAAGATTAAGAATACAAAGTGGCGAGGATTAGTGGGAAGCTGGAGGATTGGGATTTTTTAAAATGCGAGCAGAGGACAACTATAAAAGCAATGAGGGAGGGAAAGATGAAATATGATTGCAATGTAGCCACTAATATAAACGAAGATAGGAAAAGTTTATTTCAATATATAAAAGACAAGAGAGAGGCAAAAATAGACATTGGATCACGATAAAATGAGGCGGGAGAAGTAACAATAGGAAACAAAGAAATGGCAGATGGACAGAATCGTAACTTTGCATCAGTCCTCACGGTGGAAGACACCAGGGGGATGTCAGAGCTCCAGGAGAATCAAGGGGAACAGGTGACTGCAGTGGCCATCACTAAGGAGAAGGTTCTGGGGAAACTGAAAGGTCTAAAGGTGGATAAATCACCTGGACTGGATGGACTACACGCCAGGATTCTAAAAATGATAACTGAGGAAATTGTGGAGGCATTGGCAGTGATCTTTCAGGAATGACAGAGGACTGGAAAGTAGCTAATGTAACACCGCTGTTTAAGAAGGGAGGGCGGCAGGAAATGTGAAATTAGAGGCCAGTGGGCCTGACTTCGGTCATTGGCAAGATTATAGAGTCAATTATGAAAGATGAGATTGCAGAATACTTGGAAGTGCATGATGAAATAGGACTGAGTCAGCATGGCTTGGTCAAGGGGTGGTCATGTCGGACAAATCTCTTACAATTCTTTGAGGAGATAACAAGGAAGTAAGATAAAGGAGAACCAGTGGACGTGATTTATTTTGATCCCAAGAAGGCCTTTGGCAATGTGTCGCATAGGAGACTGTTCAATCTGTTAAGAGCACATGGTGCTAAGCTTAAGATCCTGGCATGGATAGAGGATTGGCTGATTGGCAGTAGGCAGAGTGTGGGGATAAAGGGGTCCTTTTCAGGATGGCAGCCTGTGACTAGCGGTGTGCTTCAGGGGTCGGTGCTGGGACTGCAACTTTTCACAATATACATTAATGTTTTGGAAGAAGGAACTGAAGGCACTGTTGCTAAGTTTGCAGATGATACAAAGATATGTAGAGGGACAGGTAGTATTGAGGAAGCAGGGGGCTGCAGAAGGACCTGAACTGGTTAGGAGAGTGACCAAAGAAGTGGCAGATGGAGTACAATGTGGAAAAGTGTGAGGTTATGCACTTTGGAAGGAGAAATGGCGGCACAGACTATTTTCTAACTGGGGAAATCCTTCGGAAATCAGAAACGCAAAGGGGCTTGGGAGTGCTTGTTCTCAAGGTTAACATGCAGATTCAGTCGGCAGTTCGGAAGGCAAATGCAATGCTAGCATTCATGTCGAGAGGGCTAGAATACAATAGCAGGGATGTATTTCCGAGGCTGAATAAGGCCCTGGTTAAACCCCATTTGGACTATTGTGAGCTGTTTTGGGCCCCGTATCTAAGGAAGGATGTGCTGGCCTTGGAAAGGGTCCACATGAGGTTCACAGGAATGATCCCCAGAATGAAGGGCTTGTCGTATGAGGAACGGTTGAGGACTCTGGCTCTGTACTCGTTGGAGTTTAGAAGGAAAAGGTTGAAACCTGCAGGATACTGCGAGGCCTGGGTAGAGTGGACGTAAAGAGGACGTTTTGATTTTGATTTGATCTGATCGATTATTCTCACATCTATTAACGCACAGTGAAAAGTATTGTTTTTTGCGCGCGATACAGACAAAACATACCGTTCATGGAGAAGGAAAACAAGAGAATGCAGAATGTAGTGTTACAGTCATAGCTCGGGTGCAGAGAAAGTTCAACTTAATGCAAGGTAAGTCCATTCAAAAGTCTGACAGCAGCAGGGAAGAAGCTGTTCTTGAGTCGGTTGGTACATGACGTTCGACGTTTTACACTTTTTCCTGAAGATAGAAGGTGGAAGAGAGAATGTCCGGGGTGCATGGGGTCCTTAATTATGCTGGCAGCTTTGCCGAGGCAGTGGGAAGTGCAGACAGAGTCAATGATGGGAGGCTGGTTTGCGTGATGGATTTGGCTACATTCACGACTTATTGTAGTTTCTTGCGGTCTTGGGCAGAGCAGAAGCCATACCAAGCTGTGATACAACCAGAAAGAATGCTTGCTATGGTGCATCTGTAAAAACTGGTGAGAGGCATAGCTGACATTCCAAATTTCCTGAGTCTTTTGAGAAAGTAGAGGCATTGGTGGACTTTCTGAACAATAGTGTCGGCATGTGGGGACCAGGACAGGTTGCTGGTGATCTGGACACCTAACAACTTGAAGCTCACGACCTTTTCTATTTCATCCCTGTTGATGTAGGCAGTAAGAAGTCTCACAACACTTAAAGTCCAACAGGTTTATTTGGTAGCAAATACCATAAGCAAATACCAACTGAACCTGTTGGACTTTAACCTGGTGTTGTGAGACTTCTTACTGTGTTCACCCCAGTCCAATGCCGGCATCTCCACATCATGATGTAGGCAGGGGCATGTTCTCCTTTCCGCTTCCTGAAGTCGATGACAATCTCCTTCATTTTGTTGTCATGGAGGGAGAGATTATTGTTGCCGTACCATTTCACCAGTTTCTCTATCTCATTCCTGTCCTCTGTCTCATCATTGTTTGAGATCCAACCCACTACAGTGGTGTCGTCAGCAAACTTGAAAATCAAATTGGAGGGGAATTTGGCCACACAGTCATAGGTATCATAAGGAGTATAGTAAGGGGCTGACAACACAGCCTTGTGGGGCACCGGTGTTGAGGATGATCGTGGAGGAGGTGTTGTTGCCTATCTTTACAGATTATGGTCTGTGAGTTAGGAAGTGCAGGATCCAAACACAGAGCGAGGTGCTGAGGCCCAGGCCACGGAGTTTGGGGATGTACTTCGTGGGAAAAATGGTGTTGAAGGCTGAGCTGTAGTCAATAAATAGGAATCTGACAGAGGTGTCCTTGTTATTTACGTGTTCCAGCGCTGAGTGCAGCGTTGATGTTTCCACTAGTAGGAAAGACTAGGACCAGAGGGCACAACCTCAGGCTAAAGGGACAATCATTTGAAACAGATATGAGGAGGAATTTCTTCAGCCAGAGTGTGGTGAATCTGTGGAACTCTGGGCCGCAGAAAGTGTGGAGGCCAGATCATTGAGTGTCATTAAGGCAGGGATAGATATGTTCTTGATTAATGAGGGGATCAGGGGTTTGGGGAAAAGGCAGGAGAATGAGGATGAGAAAAATTTCAGCCATGATTAAATGGCGGAGCAGACTCGATGGGCCGAGTGGCAAAATTCTGCTCCTATGTCTCATGGTCTTCTGGTATCATAGCTTCCACTTGGCAAAACACTGCGTCACATTCAGAGATCTGGAAAAGGAAAGGTCTCTGTTCCGCTCTGCTGTGATGCGCGCAGTAAACGCGTGTATTTCAGGGGCAAACAGCCGAGCTGCTGCGTGTCATTCCAACAAAGAAAACGGCTCCTTATTTTCAACGGCACTGATCCCTGGGCTGAGGACTGGACTGAGTGAACATATTCACACAGGTTCCATGAATACAAACAAAAATTCGCACAAATGAATTTTAAGGTGTCAATTAGACTAACTTGAGCACACAAAGTTGAAGCTTCCTCAAATTATGGTCAGTTGAGTCAGTGAAGCAGCCGATTATATTTGCAGTGATGTCTGCATTCGAGCTCTTGCTGCTGTTTGAACTGAAGGCGGCTGAATCAAGGATTGCGTTTGCCGGGTGTTGTGGCGCGCACCTGTAATCCCGCTGCTGGGAGGCTGAGGCTGCTGGATTGCCTGAGGTCGGGAGTTCTGGGCTGTTGTTCTCTGTGCCGATCGGGTGTCCGCACTAAGGTCAGTATCCGCATGGTGTTCCGAGAGGACTCCGGGAGCACCAGGTGTGCTAAGGAGGGGTGAACCGGCCCCGGTCGGAAACGGAGCAGGTCAAATCCCCTGTGCTCTTCAGTAGTGGGATGGCACCTGTGAATAGATACAGCAGTGCCGCCTGACCAATACAGCGAAACGCTTCCTTTTCTCCACACCTTCAATCGCAGCAAACAAAATATTTTGCCGTTCCCCTCAATGCAGACAAACCCGATGCCTCTCTGCCTGCCTCCACACTCACTCCCTCTGCTGCCCCTTTCATTCACTCTCACATCCAATGCCATCACCACATCAATCTACGCAAGTAAACCAAAACATGGACACACACCTTTGACCAACCAACTCTCCACCTGCCCTGCACGTTCACCCGCACCATTCTGCAATCCCCACTTTCCTCACTCTCCCCATTCTTCTCCTCCTCAATATCCACCTCACTTTTACTGCTCCCTGCTGCTCACGGCAGAAACTGCACTTTTAAAATCTTCAACTTGCACAATCATGTCAGCCACGGCCACAAGAGAGCGCGAACCTCTTCACCTCTTCCCCACATCTCATATCGCGCACATACTTCCCAGCACATCCAACAAGCATTCAAGCTGCCTCTCGGCTCTCATATCTCCTTCTCCTTTATTCATTCCCTCCTGACAATTTCTCCACTGTCAACGTCGAACGCCTAGACGCTTATGACTTAATCTCATGCTGTAAATGAGAGAGTGGGAGAGAAAGAAAGGGAGAGAGAGAAAGAGAGACAGCAAAATGTTCATTGTAATTTTAATTTCAGCGTTGATCGCTAACCCACTTTGGCAATTCACCGACCTTCATTGTTCAATGTCCCCGCGACCGAGTCTATCCCAAG
The DNA here is from genome assembly GCF_964213995.1 of Mustelus asterias. Lineage (NCBI taxonomy): Eukaryota > Metazoa > Chordata > Chondrichthyes > Carcharhiniformes > Triakidae > Mustelus > Mustelus asterias. Next base: position 153,966 of record NW_027590510.1, read on the forward strand.
GAGGAGGAAACATGCCAAGGGGAGGACGAGGCATCCACGGCTGACGAGGGAAGTCAAGGACAAGATAAAAGCAAAAGAAAAAGAATATAAAGTGGCGAGGATTAGTGGGAAGCTGGAGGATTGGGATTTTTTAAAAATGCGAGCAGAGGACAACTCTGAAAGCAATAGGGCGGGGCGGGTGGAGGGTGTGGGGGGGGGGGGGGGGGCGGGGGGGTGGTGGGGGAGATGAAATAAGAGTGCAAGGTAGCCAGTAATATAAAATAAGATAGGAAGAGTTTTTTTTTCAATCCATAAAAGATAAGAGAGAGGCAAGAATAGACATTGGATCACGATAAAATGAGGCGGGAGAAGTAACAATAGGAAACAAAGAAATGGCAGATGAACTGAATCGTTACTTTGCATCAGTCCTCACGGTGGAAGACACCAGGGGGATGCCAGAGCTCCAGGAGAATCAGGGGGAACAGGTGACTGCAGTGGCCATCACTAAGGAGAAGGTTCTGGGGAAACTGAAAGGTCTAAAGGTGGACAAAGGAAAGCTGTTCCCATTAGCTGATCGGACAAGGATGAGGGGGTCACAGATTTATGGTTTTGGGTCAGGGATGCGGGGGGGGGGGGTGATGTGAGGAAGAATATTTTGATGCAGCGAATGGTAATGACCTGGAACTCGCTGCCTACGAGGGTGGAGGAAGTGGAGACAATAAACAATTACAAAGGAAATTGGATGGGCGTTTGGGGGGGTTTCAAACAGAAATGCTGACTAAATATCTCTGAACTTCCTCACACCCGGTCACTCTGTGATCCGTGTGAAATTTGAAACCAGGTATTCGCAACAAAACTCAAAGAGCATCAGCCCACTGGAGGCAAAGTCATGAGACCGGTCAGTCCAGCAGAAAGAAACCCCCCGACCCTCCCCATTGACCAACTGTGAGAATGAACAAAATGCAGTCCTGGATGTAATTGAGAGCAGAAACAATAACAGCAGAATCCAACCACTGGAATCACTCATGAACTTGTTGGTGTCTCAGCAGCTGGGATGAAAGACTGAATCTCTTCTCACACTGAGAGCAGGTGAACGGCCTCTCCCCAGTGTGAACTCGCTGGTGTATCTGCAGGTTGGATGAATCACAGAATCCCTTCCCACACTGAGAGCAGGTGAACGGTCTCTCCCCGGTGTGAACTCGTTGGTGTTTCCGCAGGTTGGAAGACTGAGTGAATCTCTTCCCACACTGAGAGCAGGTGAACGGCCTCTCCCCAGTGTGAACGCGCTCATGGACCGGCAGGTCGGAAGATCGAGTGAATCCCTCCCCACATTGAGAACACGTGAATGGCCTCTCCCCAGTGTGAACTTGCTGGTGTCTCTGCAGGCTGGATGACTCAGTGAATCCCTTCCCACACTGAGAGCAGATGAACGGCCTCTGCCCAGTGTGGCTGCGCCGATGAGCTTCCAGCTGAGATGGGGCTCTGTATCTCTTGCCACAGTCCGCACATTTCCATGGTTTCTCCATGGTGCAGGTGTCCTTACCACTCTCGAGTGGACAATTAGTTGAAACTTCGTCCACACACAGAACACGGGTACAGTCTCTCCCCGCTGTGAATTGTGTGATATTTATTCAGATTGTGTAACTGGTTAAAGCTCTTTAGTCAGTGCATTGGAACACACTCACTCGATTGTGGCAGTGTGTCGATGCTTTTTAACTCACACTGACATTTCAAATCTTTTCAAATCAACAGACTGGACAATCATTTCTCCTTCTGGATTCAAAGTCCGATGATATTGAGGTCCCAAGGAATATGACTCTGTCACGTCTAGACGTGACATTTGAGATTTCGGCCTGTGATTCCTCTTTCAATATCCTGGAAAATGAGTTTACAAAAGTCATCAGTGTCAGTATAGGATAGAAATTCAGTGCAGACAATTCTAGTTTCTATGGAACATTCTTTCCTATTTCAGTCCCAAAATGTTGTAAATCTCCATCCATATCTATGGATTCTATTTACAAATGAAAGTGGATGGGCACTTGAAGGAAATAAACTTTCAGGAGAATGGGGATATAGAGTGGGAATGGGACTGGAATGTTATACAGAGAGTGACCAAATGGATTCCTTCTGTGCTGTAATGACTTTATGATTGGAAATGTATAACATCTTATATTACAATGCAAGAAATAATAAATGTATTTTATTACAGAAACATAAATAATATATCTAATCTGGGTACCATATAATAACACTCGACATATCTCTGTCCTATATTAACATACTGTCCGCTTAAATGTCAGCCATCTCCTGGGGAAAGCTGCCCTTTAATGTGAACATTAGGAAAGAGACCATCCTTTTAGACAGACAAATAAATGTGTCAAACTGAGGGGGCAAAGGGTGTTCACCAGGCTGATTCAGGGAATCGCGGGACTGATGTAGGAGGAGAGACTGACGAGGTTAGGATTGTTTTCGTTGGAGTTCAGATGAATGAGGGGGGAGTCTCAAAGAGACTTATAAAATTCTAAGAAGTCGAGACAGGATAGATGCAGGGAGGATGTTCCCGATGGAGTCCAGAACCGGGGGTCACAGTCTGAGGATTCAGGGCAGACCATTTAGGACGGAGGTGAGGAGACATTTCTTCACCCAAAGAGAGGTCACCCTGTGGAATTCATTACCACAGGAAGTAGTTGGTGCACAAAACATTGAATGTATTCAAGAGGCGGCTGGATAAAGCACTTGGGGTGAATGGGATCACAGGTTATGGGAAAAAGCAGGATTAGGCTACTCAGTTGGATGATCAGCCATGATCATAATAAGACCATAAGACATAGGAGCGGAAGTAAGGCCATTCGGCCCATCGAGTCCACTCCACCATTCAATCATGGTTGATTTCAACTCCATTTACCCGCTCTCTCCCCATAGCCCTTAATTCCTCGAGAAATCAAGAATTTATCAATTTCTGTCTTGAAGACGCTCAACGATTCGGCCTCCACAGCCCTCTGTGGCAATGAATTCCACAGACCCACCACTCTCTGGCTGAAGAAATTTCTCCTCATCTCTGTTCTAAAGTGACTCCCTTTTATTCTAAGGCTGTGCCCCCGCGTCCTAGTCTCCCCTGTTAATGGAAACAACTTCCCTACGTCCATCCTATCTAAGCCGTTCATTATCTTGTAAGTTTCTATCAGATCTCCCCTCAACCTCCTAAACTCCAATGAATATAATCCCACGATCCTCAGACGTTCATCGTATGTCAGGCCTACCATTCCTGGGATCATCCGTGTGAATCTCCGCTGGACCCGCTCCAGTGCCAGTATGTCCTTCCTGAGGTGTGGGGCCCAAAATTGCTCACAGTACTCCAAATGGGGCCTAACCAGTGCTTTATAAAGCCTCAGAAGTACATCCCTGCTTTTGTATTCCAAGCCTCTTGAGATAAATGACAACATTACATTTGCTTTCTTAATTACGGACTCAACCTGCAAGTTTACCTTTAGAGAATCCTGGACTAGGACTCCCAAGTCCCTTTGCACTTTAGCATTATGAATTTTGTCACCGTTTAGAAAATAGTCCATGCCTCTATTCTTTTTTCCAAAGTGTACGACCTCGCACTTGCCCACGTTGAATTTCATCAGCCACTTCTTGGACCACTCTCCTAAACTGTCTAAATCTTTCTGCAGCCTCCCCACCTCCTCAATACTACCTGCCCCTCCACCTATCTTTGTATCATCGGCAAACTTGGCCAGAATGCTCCCAGTCCCATCATCTAGATCGTTAATATATAAAGAGAACAGCTGTGGCCCCAACACTGAACCCTGCGGGACACCACTTGTCACCGGTTGCCATTCTGAGAAAGAACCTTTTATCCCAACTCTCTGCCTTCTGTCTGACAGCCAATCATCAATCCATATTAGTACCTTGCCTCGAATACCATGGGCCCTTATTTTACTCAGCAGTCTCCCGTGAGGCACCTTGTCAAAGGCCTTTTGGAAGTCAAGATAGATAACATCCATTGGCTCTCCTTGGTCTAACCTATTTGTTATCTCTTCAAAGAACTCTAACAGGTTTGTCAGGCACGACCTCCCCTTACTAAATCCGTGCTGACTTGTCCTAATCCGACCCTGCACTTCCAAGAATTTAGAAATCTCATCCTTAATGATGGATTCTAGAATTTTGCCAACAACTGAGGTTAGGCTAATTGGCCTATAATTTTCCATCTTTTTTCTTGTTCCCTTCTTGAACAATGGGGTTACAACAGCGATTTTCCAATCCTCTGGGACTTTCCCTGACTCCAGTGACTTTTGAAAGATCATAACTAACGCCTCCACTATTTCTTCAGCTATCTCCTTTAGAACTCTAGGATGTAGCCCATCTGGGCCCGGAGCAATGAATGGCGGAGCAGGCTCGAAGGGCCAAATGGCCTCCTCCTGCTCCTATCATCTCTGTTTCTATATCAATGTCTTTAAGAGAGAGAGAGAGGGAGACCTGGGCCAACCTTTCCAGAGTCTGCAGCCTCCCTGGATTCACTTTCTTTCCCTTCAGTTGCTGCAAGTCCCCAATTTCCCCCCAAAATGAGAAAAGAAATGGAAAGGGGGAGAAAAGAAAGTGTTTTACTCACAGATGTTGGCCTCTTTTAGGTCAAAACAAATAAACAAACTCAGATTAAGTCAGGACAAAGTAAAAGGGGCAGCTCCCCAAAAGGAGGGAGAACAGCCCGAACAGAAATCAAAGTACAAAGGAAACTTAAAAACATCAAATTAAAATGTGATTATTAGGGTCAATAACGCACCCCAACCCCTGCGGTGCCCAGCGGGCGCGGAAGGCGTCAACCGCGCCCGTGGACACCGCATGCTCCCTCTCCAGGGACACCCGGCCGTGAACGTAGCCGCGGTAGAGGGGAAGACAGTCAGGATGGACGGCCCCCTCGATCGCCCGCAGCCTGGACCGGTAAATGGCGCGTTTCGCCAGGCCCAGGAGCAGGTTCACGAGGAGGTCGCCATCCCGACCCCAACAAAAAGAAAGTGCAACCTAAGACACAAAACATAGACATGGTCCATGGACTTCACAAGGCCACAGAAGGGGCAAGCTTCATAGCCCGTGAACCAGTGAATCCTACGGTTGTGCGGAACTGCTGCATGCATCACCCTTCACCCCAGGTCCCCGATGTAATTGGGGCAATCCCAACGTAGAGGGACCTCTACGGAAACAAGGCCCGCCAAGGTGTATCCGGGCGACAGGCGAGGAGGCGGTAGTGGAAGGTGTGCAGCAGCAGCCCGCAACAGGAAATGCCTCTGCGCGGTAGAAAAAGGCACGGAGGACATTTCGACGAGGCGGCTCAGGCTGTGGGGCACCTGACCCGAGGAGGAGGGTTGAAGTTTTGGGCCAATGTGGAATTCTGTCCGAACAGGGGAACGCTCGGGCGGGATCCCACCGCACGCCTGCGCCGTCTCCAGTTTGCGTGCACTTTCGGGGCCGAGCACGACCGTCCTAAGGTCTAGGATGGCTTTGGCCGCGCGCCGGACGGTCGTCCCCACGCGCTCAGCCAGCACGTGGGGGCTCATCCAGCCCGCCCCTCCGCCATCGAGCACGTCCCCGATTCTGGTCACCCCGGCGTCCACAGCCCCCCTCTCCGCCAGCCACCTGAAGTCATATGGCTGGAGGAGCAGATTCCTAAGCAGCGGCTCTCGCACGAGAGCCGCTACTCCTGACGGGGGAGAGCTGCGTCGCGAGGCGACCGTGTTCCAGACAGTGAGGAGGTCCTTGTAAAAGACGGGGAGCTCCTGCAAGGAGGTCGAAATGCGCCCCAGATTGATATGCAGGAGCTGTACGTCATAATTGAGGCCGTGCCACTGGCGGAAGAAATACGTCGCCATTGCACACCATCGTGGAGGGGGCTCAACGTAAAGGTACCTCGGCAGGGCCTGGAGGCGGAAGGTCGCTATCTGAGTGCGGAGGCACACCAGACCTTGTCCGCCCTCCTCAAGCGGGAGATGCAGAACCGCAGCAGGGACCCAGTGCAGTCGATTGTCCCAGAAGAATCTCACGAGGGTTCTCTGGATATTGGCGACAATGCCAGGGGGAGGGGTCAAAGGGACCAGCCGGTACCACAGCATGGAGGCGACCAGCTGGTTTATGACGAGAACCCGCGCCCGTGAATGGTCACAAACACTCACCTCTGAAAGTATTTCACTGATTTTAATATTAAAATCTCCTGCTGGAGCCTGCAGCTGGAAAGATATCAGAAGCATTGGCATCAGAGAAAAATCTCCCAGTTGAGGAAATCCCCGGGGAGCGGGGGTGATGTCACTGTGCAATTGTAAGTATGTGATGAGATCACAGACAGGAACACAGAATACCTGGGTCTGTGCAAACCAGTGATCACCACACATTATGGAGGATGCGAGGCTCCTTGACAGGGTGCAGAGGAGATTTATCAAAATGGTTCCAGGGATGAGGAATTATATTACAATGTTAGGCTGGATAACTTGGGGTTGTTCTCCTTGGAGCAAAGTAGATTGATAGAGGTGTACAAGGGTACGTGGAGGGTGTTGAAGTTTACATGCTCTGTTTACGCGTGTACAAGCTCTGACTATGGGTCGTCCAGTCTCAAAACGTTGGTTCTATTCTCACTCCCCAGTGAGTGCAGATCTTTGGGGGCGTGCGGGGACGGGCGGAGGGGGGGGCGCGGGGGTGGAGAGAATGTTTATCCTCCGACCCTGACCTTGACCCGGGAGCCGTAAAGGTTGGTGAGAGTCGTAGCGGACATGCCAAATTTCCTTAGTCTTCTGGGAAAGTTGGTGGGGCTTACTTATCTACAGTGTAATTTTTCGTTAGAGAGAAGAAGGTTAAGAGGTGACTTAATAGAGGCGTACAAGATGATCAGAGGATTAGATAGGGTGGACAGTGAGAGCCTTTTTCCTCGGATGGTGATAGCTAGCACGAGGGGACATAGCTTTAAATTGAGGGGTGATAGATATAGGACAGATGTCAGAGGTAGATTCTTCACTCAGAGAGTAGTAAGGGTGTGGAATTCCCTGCCTGCAGCAGTAGTGGACTCGTCAACATTAAGGGCATTTAAATGGTCATTGGATAAACATATGGATGGTATTGGAATAGTGTAGGTTAGAGGGGCTTTAGATTGGTTTCACAGGTCGGTGCAACATCGAGGGCTGAAGGGCCTGTACTGCGCTTCTATGTTCTATGCTATCAAATCTGCTGAGATTTTCCAGCATTTTCTGTTTTACTTTCCCTTTCTTTTTCCTTCTCTGTCACCGCTCTGCCTCATCAATAAGACATTGGGACTCAGAGGGTTGATGCAGTTTGATGGACAAGTTGTCCCCATTCTGAACACTGGGGAACAAGCGCCTCCCACTGATTGACAACATTGCCCTCTACAAACATGGCGGCCGCACGTGCGCACTGCTGCATATTGCCCCCAATAAAGATGGCGAACGTTAACCCCGGACGAACATGAGGAGCTGCAGTCCTGCTCGGTACAAACTGGGTCTGGGAAGTTCTGTTCCGCGGTTTGCGGCCTACACAACATGCTTACGCAGCGTTTCCACCCACCTGGACGATCCATTGCTCTCTCCGTACCGCCAATCACCTCGAACAGATTTCCGAGCCCAAAACAAAAGCCGCCTCCATCGCCATTACTCACACTGCGCATGCTCAAGTCAAAGCTGGCTCCGCCCCATGTTCGTTTCTATTGGTTAGAGGACCGACCACACCAGATCGGTCTGCCAGCACTGCCCCCTCTTCCCATTGGTCCGCGCTGCCGTCAATCAGCCGGGCATTGTGACGGTAACTTGCTGTTTGTCCAATAATCACAGTGACAGAGTCTCAGTGTCACAATGACACACACAGACTCCAATACAATCAGAGTGGGGATGGAGCACAGAGACAACACAGCAAAGCACTGACTTACTCTGAGTGTAACAATGACACATACAGGCTCCAATACAATCAGAGTGGGGATGGAGCACAGAGACAACACAGCAAAGCACTGACTTACTCTGAGTGTAACAAATACAATGTTTGTTCAAATAATAAGCGTCACGTTGCAGTATGTTAGTGAACACAGCATTGGATCCAATGTAATGGTAATACAGTCAGTATCTAGTGCACCATAACCAAAGTTTAGGTTTCATTTGATAGTGTGAGTGAGTCATGGTCCATTGATATAATGTATTTAGATTCCGGTGTGTGTTACTCTGCCACTGTCAGTATCAGACTATAACCTGTCTGTTATTCCAATTCTGCTGTATTCTACAACTGCAGCTCCTGGGGCTGATTGGAGTCTGGTATAATAATCACTGAGGTCGGTTTCAGTGTCTCTGAGGTCATTTTAACTGCAGATAATCTGACATTAAGGGAGACAAGAGGCCCAACAAACATTTGATTATAATAGGAGGACAAAGTGTAAGGGAACAATGATATTTTAAGGTGTCTGTGTTATGGTGAGTGTCACTGGGAGGTGAGTGATAAAATACAAGTGGAAACATCATGACAGAGACACATGCGACTGACTCGGCCTGACTGAGAGCTGTTATACTCAAGGGGAGAATAATGAGGACATGGGGAACTCCAGGGATTTCTGATATCTGAGGTGTATCTGTTCGAGGAACTGAAAATAATCAGTTCCTTCTCATGGTTATCTGCAATTCTCAAGTTACACACAGGAAACAGATCTGACAGCTCATCAAACCCAATGGTTTAATCTTCTGTTTGAGACACATTGTGACTGAAAAGATCAAATATTAAAACCTCAGGAGAGAAACATTCAGAATGTCACAAAGATGAGTGAACTGTCCAATTAATCCTATTGACCATAACTCTGCCAATTTACCTTCTGCAAGTATTTATCCAATTCCCTTTGAAAGTTACTATTAAACCTGCTTCGAGCACCTGTCAGTTTGTGCATTCCAGATCATATCCAGTTATTGTGTTAAAAATTCTCCTTATCACCCCCTCCAGTTCTGTTGTCAATTATATTAAATCTCTGTATCCTCTGCTTACAGACCCTCCTGCACCTGGGAAATAGATTCTCTCCATCAACAGACTTCCTGCTCCTGGGAAATAGTGTCAATGGAGAGAAACTATCATAAATCATTTGTCATTTGAAACATCTCTATTAAATCGTCCCATCACATTCCCTAATCTAAGATGGATAACCCATGTTTTTCCTGCCCTGAAGAATTATATGGACTCAAAATGTTAACTGTTTCTCTCTGAACAGATGCCGCCGGATCTGCTGGGTTTTTCTGCTTCTCTCCCTGTTTTTCCTTCTATAATCAATCAGAAACTCTTCATGATTTTGAACATGTCGATTAAATAGGAACACACAGAGCCTGAGAAAGTTACAGAGGAAGAGAGAGACGGAAAGACTGAGAGAAAAATTGAGGAAGATTTTAGAAAGCAGAAAGATGAGGAAAGTCAAAGATAAAAGCTGAGAAATAGAGGAAACAAGCAATACAGAGAGAATGATATAAAATATAAGGGAGCAGGCTATCAGTTCCCAGCTACAGGGAACAGAGGGAACTCAGTAACTGATCCACAGACACAGCTGGTTTTATCTGCGAATGGAAACTCTGAACAGAAATAACAGGCTCATTTGTAAATGTCACCACAATGTGATCTGTGTGACTCTGCCCTGACTCTGTGGACAGATATAGGTCGCATTGACAGATGTTCTCACCAGATTGTGGTCCCTGGATTTATTTTCTGCTCAAAAGTGAGATGTGAGGTTTGGAGCCGGCAGCAGAGAAACAGGAAGTTGTGTTACCTGAGAATGAAACAGCCGGCGTCAGTTTGATGTTATCACCGTGAACAGTCTTCCTTCCTGTGAGGCTGAACTCACTCTGACAGCATCAAGAACAACCACACAGATTGCTGCCAGTCTCAGCATTACATTCACCTCCATTCCCATTTTAAACAATAAAGAAAGGAGATTATTTGGACTTTTAACACATTCACTGAATTGGGAGATGGACTGAGGGTCATCACTGGGAGAAGTGAGGAGGAATTGGAGAACAAATGAGTTTTCCCAAAGAGGGTTATTAGAAAAGAGGAGATTTAAAGTGAGTCAGGGCCTGTCAGAGGAAGTGGGAGAGAGAAACAGAGAGGATTGAATCTCCATCAATTAAATGTTTTCTCAGACAGCGAAGAGAGATGAAGTTTGTTTGTGCTTTTTCAGAGAGAGGTAATGAGAGAGAGAAAAGAATGAATAAGTTTGAGCAGATCTGAAATAGGAAGGTTAAATGAGTGAGTGTTTGAAAGAAAGATAGAGAGACATTAAGTGATGAACACAGTATCTGAGAGGAGAGAGGTTAAGTAAATGTGAGAGAGGAACGAGGTTAGAATGTAAGAGAGATGGAAGGTGAGGTGTGAGTGAATGCCTGGAGAGAGAGAGAGAGAGAGAGAGACGTTCAGTGAGTGTGAGAGAGATGTTGAGCGATTGAGTTTCTGAGAGAGAGGAGATGTTAAGTGAATGATTGTCTAAAAGAGAGGAGAGGAGGTTCACACCCAGGGGTCACTGAGAATGATCAAAATAAGGAGATCACCCAGAAAACTACCAACAGGAAACTTCAGCTGAACACATCACTCATTCTTAAATGATCAGTCAGGGCTCTGATGCTGCTCAGCTTCTCTCTGTTCTGTTTATAATGGTTAAAGGCTGATAGGAGTGAGGTTTATTTAAAAGGATAGTGTATGGGAAGCACACATCAACAAAACTGAGAATTCTTGGACACACACTGCAGCTCCTTCTCTATCTGGGAATCAAATTGTTGTCTCATTGTCCCAGCAGTTAACAGGCTCCTTTGAACGTCTCCAGCTCCTCCTTTAATGCAGACTTCAACCAATTTATTTGAAGCCAGTTTCTGTTCAATAAACCAGGACTGACACACACACATTAAAATGTTTTACACTTTTTTTCATTTTTAGTCTGGAAACCTAAACCTGCCGTTTCACTCTCAGTCAGGAATAGATCCCAGTTTTACACCAATCTTTGACAGCACGTTTCCAGCATTCACCGTTGTTCTTCCTGACTCTAAACACAGTTGTAAAGGAGCTTCTGTTCCGGGTCTAGGAGCTCTGAACCATGGAAAAGAACGACTGGGACACATTTCTTACACACCTCAGGATTCACCCACACGGGGACTTTGCTGTCAGTGAAAAGTGACGAAAAAGACCAAAGTGCTGTTTGTCCCTCTCAGTGAGCCCCTGAAGGACTGGGTCAAGAATGAAGTTCTGTTCCTACTGTATGATCCTCCCTCAGATTGCCCTTTCTGAGCTCCAGCCTCGTGACGTTAAACACTCAAATGGAAAAGACAAAAATCTACAACAATGATTCAATCAAATGTCTATTTCACATTTATTCAGAATATCAAACCTCAACAGAGGAAAAAAGTCAGAGAGAACATGATTCAGACCTGGATATGATTAACAGCATCGATAAGTGTAGAATCCAAACCTTGCAGTCGTTTGTGAACTTGCTGGTGTGTTAGCAGGTTAGAAATCATAGAAATCATAGAAACCCTACAGTGCAGAAGGAGGCCATTCAGCCCATCGAGTCTGCACCGACCACAATCCCAACCAGGCCCTACCCCCACATATTTACCCGCTAATCCCACTAACCTACGCATCTCAGGGGCAATTTTTTTAACCTGGCCAATCAACCTAACCCGCACATCTTTGGACTGTGAGAGGAAATCGGAGCACCCGGAGGAAACCCACGCAGACACAGGGAGAACGTGCAAACTCCACACAGACAGTGACCCAAGCCGGGAATCGAACCCGGGACCCTGGAGCTGTGAAGCAGCAGTGCTAACCACTGTGCTACCGTGCTACCGTTAGATGACTGAATAAATCCCTTTCCACAGACGTTACATGTGAACGGCCTCTCCCCAGTGTGAACTCACTGGTGGTTCAATAGGTTGGGTGAAAGAGTGAATCCCTTCCCACATACGGAGCAAGTGAATGGCCCTTCCTCACTGTGAACCTGCTGGTGTGTCAGAAGGTTGTATGAACGGGTGAATCCCTTCCCACATTCAGAGCAGGTGAACGGTCGATCCCCTGTATGGAGCTGCTGGTGTATCAGAAGGTTGGATGAATTAATGAATCCCTTCCCAGGGATTCTGAGCAGGTGAAGTGCCTCTCCCCAGTGTGAATTCTCTGGTGGTTCAGTTGGGCAGATGGGCGGCTGAATCCCTTCCCCCACACACAGCAGGTGAATGGCCTCTCCCCAGTGTGAGTATATTGGTGCATTAACAGATCCTTTTTGTTTTTAAAGCCCTTCTCACAGTCAGAACAATTAAAAAGTTTGTTATCAGAGTGAACAAGTTGATGTGTCTGCAGGTGGGATGACTGAATGAATCATTTCCCACACACAGAGCAGGTGAACGGTCTCTCCCCAGTGTGAATGCATTGGTGTGTCAGCAGATCTTTTTTGCATTTAAAACTCTTCTCAGTCAGAACATGGAAACAGTCTCTCATCAGTGTGAACAAGTTGGTGTGTCACAATGTGGGATGAGCGAGTGAATCCCTTCCCACACACAGGGCAGGTGAACAGCCTCTCCCCAGTGTGAACCCGTTGGTGAGTCAGAAGGTTGTATGAATGGGTGAATCCCTTCCCACAAACGGAGGAGGTGAACGGTCTCTCCCCAGTGTGACTGCGCCGATGAACTTCCAGTTGTGATGGGAAACCGAATCCTTTCCCGCACTCCACACATTTCCACGGTTTCTCCATGGTGCTGGTGCCCTTGTGTTTCTCCAGGTTGGATGATCAGTTGAAACCTCGTCCACACACACAACATACACGTAGTTTCACCCTGCTGTGAATTGTGTGATGTTCTTTCAGACTGTTAAAGATCTTTCCTCAGTCAGTTCACTGGAACACTCTCAATCGGGTGTGTGTTTGTTTCACTGCTTTTCCGGTCACACTGATGTTTAAAATCTTTAAACAGACAGAAGAGTCAAACATTTCTCCTCCCATATTCAAAGACCAATGATATTCAGCTCCGAATGAACAAAATGACTTTGCGAGTCATGATGTTCGGTTTGAGTTTTCTGTCTGCCAATCCTCCACTTCCAATATCCTGTAAAAAAAATTTGGAAAAGTCATCAGCGTCAGTCCGGGATAGAAATTCTGAACAGACAATTCTAGTTTCTCTGGGACATTTTTTCCTCTCTTGTTCCCCAAAATCTGTAAATCCCTGTCCCACACACTCTCCCTCCTCCCTGGGCTGAAATCCAAACCCATCTCAATGGGTGAGGGTGTGACGTCACAATGGAATGGGTGAGGGTTCCAGATGAGCTGAGACAGGGCTGGAGTCGGGCGATGGCACTGACATGTGGCCCGGTGGCACAGTGGTTAGTGCAGCTGCCTAACAGCGCCAGGGACCCGGGTTCAATTCCAGCCTCGGGTCGCTGTGAGGAATTTGCACATTCTCCCTGTGTCTGTGTGGGTTTTCTCCAGGTGCTCCGGTTTCCTCCCACAGTCCAAAGATCTGCAGGTTAGACGGATTGGCCATGATAAATTAAATTAACCCTTGGCATCAGCAGGATTGTATTCTGTAACTTGATTTTAGAACATAGAGAACATAGAAAAACAATGGAATACATAGACATAGAACAGTACAGCACAGAACAGGCCCTTCGGCCCACGATGTTGTGCCGAGCTTTATCTGAAACCAAGATCAAGCTATCCCACTCCCTATCATCCTGGTGTGCTCCATGTTCCTATCCAATAACCGCTTAAATGTTCCTAAAGTGTCTGACTCCACTATCACTGCAGGCAGTCCATTCCACACCACAACCACTCTCTGCGTAAAGAACCTACCTCTGATATCCTTCCTATATCTCCCACCACGAACCCTATAGTTATGCCCCCTTGTAATAGCTCCATCCACCCGAGGAAATAGTCTTTGAACGTTCACTCTATCTATCCCCTTCATCATTTTATAAACCTCTATTAAGTCCCCCCTCAGCCTCCTCCGCTCCAGAGAGAACAGCCCCACCTCCCTCAACCTTTCCTCATAAGACCTACCCTCCAAACCAGGCAGCATCCTGGTAAATCTCCTCTGCACTCTTTCCAGCGCTTCCACATCCTTCTTATAGTGAGCTGACCAGAACTGCACACAATATTCCAAATGTGGTCTCACCAAGGTTCTGTACAGTTGCAGCATAACCCTACGGCTCTTAAACTCCAACCCCCTGTTAATAAAAGCTAACACACTATCGGCCTTCTTCACAGCTCTATCCACTTGAGTGGCAACCTTTAGAGATCTGTGGATATGGACCCCAAGATCTCTCTGTTCCTCCACAGTCTTCAGAACCCTACCTTTGACCCTGTAATCCACATTTAAATTAGTCCTACCAAAATGAATCACCCCACAATTATCATGGAATGGGTGAGGGTGTGACGTCACAATGGAATGGGTGAGGGTGTGACGTCACAATGGAATGGGTGAGGGTGTGATGTCACAATGGAATGGGTGAGGGTGTGACGTCACAATGGAATGGGTGAGGGTGTGACGTCACAATGGAATGGGTGTGGGTGTGACGTCAGAATGGAATGGGTGAGGGTTCCAGATGAGCTGAGACTGGGCTGGAGTCGGGCGATGGCACTGACATGTGGCCCGGTGGCACAGTGGTTAGTGCAGCTGCTTAACAGCACCAGGGACCCGGGTTCAATTCCAGCCTCGGGTCGCTGTCTGTGCAGAGTTTCTACATTCTCCCCGTGTCTGTGTGGGTTTCCTCCGGGTGTTCCGGTTTCCTTCCACAGTCCAAAGATGTGCTGGTTAGACGGATTGGCCATCATAAATTGCCACTTGGTATCAGGGGGATTAACAGGTAAATATGTGGATAAGGCCTGGATGGGATTGTTGTCGGTGCAGGCTCGATGGGCTGAATGGCCTCCTTCTACACTGTATTTTATTATTCATTCTTATAAATTAATTACTTCTTTGAATGAAGGTGGTCTTGATGATGATGTGGACGTGGCTGGAAGCTCATCTTGGGATGAACTATTTCACCCTGGTTGTGAACAGCCTGGTTCAGCCTCAGACAGTTGCCAGGAGGAGAGATAAAGTTGTTGGCGAGGGAGTGGAGTTTGTAGTGGGGACTGAACACAATGGGTTCAGTCTTCCCAGTATTTATATTAAATAAATTTCTGTTCTTTCAGTACTGGATGTCAGACAAGTCCGGATGGTGTGTGGGTTGGAGAGGAACTTGGAGCTGATGCTGTTCACAGGGTTTGGAAATTCTGTCAAAGTTCCTGTTGAGTTGTAGATGTATAAAATCTCTCTCCTCACTTCCGGCCTCCTACTTCCCTCTGTTTCCACTCAGAGTGTGGAGATGCCGGCGTTGAACTGGGGTAAGCACAGAAAGAAGTCTCACAACACCAGGTTAAAGTCCAACAGGTTTATTTGGTAGCACAAGCCTTTCGGAGCGCTGCTCCTTCATCAGGTGAGTGGGAGTTCTGTTCACAAACAGGGCACAAAGACACAAACTCAATTTACAAGATAATGGTTGGAATGCGAGTCTTTACAGGAAATCAAATCTTAAAGGTACAGACAATGTGAGTGGAGAGAGGGTGAAGCACAGGTTAAATAGATGTGTATTGTCTCCAGCCTGGACAGTTAGTGAGATTTTGCAAGCCCAGGCAAGTCGTGGGGGTTACAGATCGTGTGACATGAACCCAAGATCCCAGTTGAGGCCGTCCTCATGTGTGATTGACAGATCCATGCTCACTGCTTCCTGCCCTGGACGCAGAGTGCTGAAACTTTCCATGCAGGCGGCCAGACAGATAAATGTCTACATTACTGGAGTAAAAATGTGTGGAATATACAGACCGAATTCACTTCATTCCCTTCAGTTGCTGCAAGTCCCCAATTTCCCCCAGAATGAGAAAAGAAATGGAAAGGGGGAAACATTGATTTCCTCCCAGATGTTGTCCAGAGGAGGAAGTTTCACTCTGAAGCTCATTGGACCACATCCACATTGTGACGTCACAATAGAGCCCTGCCTGAATCAGCCAATAGGAGTCACTCTGCTCCGCGGTGATGTCTCCGGGTTCCAGTGCGCAGGCCCGGGCGCGCGGACCCGGGAGCCCCGCCCCCACCCATTGTTCCCCCTCCCCTTACACCTCCTTGAGTCAAGGTTTCCAGGCAACCGGCTGATGGCTCCGGCCAGAACGAGAAGCTGCTCGGTGATCTCCCCCTCCCCCAGGCCCGGGACTGCGCATGTGCGGGGGAGAGGGAAAGCTGCGCATGTGCGGGGGAGAACCCACCCTCTGATCGTCATGCTGAGGTGTTGACCAATGGGAAGAGTTGGAGGACCGGAAGGATTCTGGTCTTCCGGCCAATCTGAGCGCAGGCTTTGTGTGAATGAAGATTGATCTTCAGACTGACTGAAACTTCCTCCTGTCGCTAATATCTGTGAATAAAACACTTTCTTTTCTCCCCCTTTCCATTTCTTTTCTCATTCTGGGGGAAATTGGGGACTTGCAGCATCTGAAGGGAAAGGAAGTGAATCCAGGGAGGGTGCAGACTCTGGAAAGGTTGGCCCAGGTCTCTCTCTCTCTCTCTTAAACCAGAAAATGATCCATTTCTGCCCACTGTTTGCTGTTTGCCAATCTTCTATCCACGCCAATATGTCATCCCCGCAGCATGAATTTTTATTTGCTGCAATAACCTTTGATGTGGCACCTCATCAAATGTCTTCTGGAAATCTAAGTACAGCGCATCCACTGGTTTCCCTTTATCCAATTCCCGATGGGGAATTTTAGAAAATTGACCGACACATCAACTATCTCACTCTGTTAAGACCCGAGAATGAAGCCCAGCAGGACCCGAGGACTCATCAGCCCACAGCTCCAACAGTTTGCTGAGGACCACTTCCCTGGGAATTGTGCTTTTTCAGAGTTCATCCCACACTTCTGTTTTCTGATTTCCAGTTGTTTCTGAGTTTTAACTGTATCCTCTATTGTGAACACCGAGGCAAAATACTTGTTCAATTCATCTCCCAGCTCCTTATTTTTCATTATCAATTCCTGGACTCACTTTCTATTAAACAGTTAAGAAATGAGGTAGAGCAAGTGACTGAAGTGTCAGTCAGGGAGCACTATTGGGAGCACCAATAGTTTCAAAATAGTTCTGGAAAAAGATAAGACAGGTCCACAGATCAAGGCCCAGTTTATGGAGCAGGGCCACTTTTGTGGGCATTAGGCAGGATCTAGCAGATGTCGATTAGGTGAGTTTGTTTGAAGGGAAAGGAATGACTGGCAAATGGGAGGTTTTAAAAGTGTGATAAAGAGTCCAGGGGCAGTATATTCCTGTCAGGATGAAGGGAAAGAATGGTAAATTTAGGGATCCCTGGCTGACAAGGGACATTGAGGCTCTGGTCAGGTAAAAGAAGGAAGCAGACATTGGGTTTAGACAATCGGGGACAAGTGAATCACTCGATGTCTCTTAAAAGTGTAAGAGAACACTTAAGAGGGTATGATATGGATCTGGCAGGTAAAGTTAAAGAAAATTTAACTTTAACACAGTCCAAAGATGTGTGGGTTAGGTTGATTGGCCATGCTAAAATTGCCCCTTAGTGTCCTGAGATGCGTAGGTTAGAGGAATTAGCGGGTAAATATGTCGGGATATGGGGGTAGGGCCTGGGTGGGATTGTGGTCGGTGCAGATTCGATGGGCCAAATGGCCTCTTTCTGCACTGTCTGGATTCTATGAAAATCCCAAGAGGTTCTATCGCGATATTAAGAGTAAAAGGGTGGCTAGAGAGAGAGAGAATAGGTCCCCTTAAAAATCAGCATGGCTATCTGAGGATGGAGTCACAGGAGATGGGTGCGATTTTTAATGAATATTTCTCCTTGGTGTTTCCTGAGGAGAACATGATGGATGCTGAAGAAATAAGAGAAAGAAGCTGTGATGTCTTGGACCACATGCATATTACTCGGGAGGAGGTATCTGCAGCCTTAAAGTGCATTAAGGTGGATAAATCCCCTGGGTCTGATCAATTATATCTTCAGATCTTGTGGGAGGCTCAGGAAGGAATTACAGAGCCCCTTGCAGAGATATTTGTTTCATCTCTTTCTCCTGGTGAAGTTCTGGAAGAATAGAACATGTTAATGTTGTTCTGTTGTTTAAGAAGCGTAGCAAAGAGAAGCCTGAGGATTATAGGCCGGTAGTCTGACATCAGTGGTGGGTAAGTTACTGGAGGGGATTGTGAAGGACAGAATCTACCAACATTTGGATTCTGACGGTGTGATTAGGGATAGTCAGCACCGCTTTGTGCACGGGAAGTCATGTCTGACAAATCTTTTATTGTTTTCCGAAGAGGTAATCCAGAGGATGGATGAGCAGGGCCACTTTTGTGGGCATTAGGCAGGATCGAGCAGATGTTGATTAGGTGAGTTTGTTTGAAGGGAAAGGAATGACTGGCAAATGGAAGGTTTTAAAAGTGTGATATCAAGAATCCAGGGCAGTATATTCCTGTTAAGATGCAGGGAAAGAATGGTAAATTTAGGGATCTCTGGCAGACAAGGGACATTGAGGCTCTGGTCAGGTAAAAGAAGGAAGCATACATTGGGTTTAAAGATTAAAGAAAATTCCAAGAGGTTCTATAGCTATATTAAGAGTAAAAGGGTGGCTAGAGAGAGAATAGATCCCCTTAAAAATCAGTATGGCCATCTGTGTGTGGAGACACAGGAGATGGGTGAGATTTTTAATGAATACTTCTCCTCTGTGTTTACTGCGGAGAGCACCATGGGTGCGAAAGAAATAAGGGAAACAAGTGGTGATGTCTTGGGCACACGCATGTTACTTGGGAGGAGGTATCTGCAGCCTTATAAAAGCAAATTACTGCGGATGCTGGAATCTGAAACCAAGAGAGAAAATGCTGGAAAATCTCAGCAGGTCTGGCAGCATCTGTAAGGAGAGAAAAGAGCTGATGTTTCTTGTCTCGATGACCCTTTGTCAAAGCTCTGAAACATCAGTTCTTTTCTCTCCATACAGATGCTGCCAGACCTGCTGAGAATGGGGAGAGAGTGTGTGGGATGGAGATTGACAGCTTTTGGGGAATGAGAGAGGAAAGAATGTTCCATAGAAATTGTCTGTTCTGAATTTCTATCCTGTACTGACACTGATGACTTTTGTAAACTCATTTTACAGGATATTGAAAGAGGAATCACAGGCTGAAATCTCAAACGTCACGTCTAGATCTGACAGTCATATTCCTTGGGAGCTGAATATCATCGGACTTTGAATCTAGAAGGAGAAATGATTGTCCGGTCTGTTGATTTGAAAAGATTTCAAACATCAGTGTGACTGGAAAAGCAGCAACACACTGCCACACTCGAGTGAGAGTGTTCCAGTGCACTGACTAAAGAGCTTTAACCAGTTACACAGTCTGAATAAACATCACAACATTCACAGCGGGGAGAGACTGTACTCGTGTTCTGTGTGTGGACAAAGTTTCAACTAATTGTCCACCCAAGAGAGCGGCAAGGACACCTGCACCATAGAGAAACCATGGAAGTGTGCGGACTGTGGGAAAAGATACGGATACCCATCTGAGCTCGAAGCGCATTGGCGCAGCCATACGGGGGAGAGGCCGTTCACCTGCTCTCAGTGTGGGGAGGGATTCAGTGATTCATCCGGCCAGCAAAGACACCAGCGAGTTCACACTGGGGAGAGACCGTTCACCTGCTCTCAGTGTGGGCAGGGATTCACTCAGTCATCCAACCTGCGGACTCACCAGCGAGTTCACACTGGGGACAGACCATTCACTTGTTCTCAGTGTGGGAAGGGATTCAGTAATTCATCAGGCCTGCGAAGACACCAGCGAGTTCACACTGGGGAGAGACCATTTACCTGCTCTCAGTGTGGGAATGGATTCACTCAGTTATCCAGTCTGCGGACACACGAGCGAGTTCACACTGGGGAGAAACCATTTATGTGCTCTCAGTGTGGGAAGGGATTCACTGACCTCTCAAACCTCTGCACACACCAGCGAGTTCACACTGGGGAGAGGCCATTCACCTGCTCTGTGTGTGGGAAGAGATTCAGAGTTTCATCCCACCTGCTGAGACACCAACAAGTTCACGAGTGATTCCAGAGGTTGGATTCTGCTGTTACTGTTTCTGCTCTCAATTACACCCAGGACTGCATTTTGTTCATTCTCACAGTTGGTCAATGGGGAGGGTCGGAGGGTTTCTTTCTGTTGGACTGGTCGGTCTCACAACTTTGCCTCCAGTGGGCTGATGCTCCTTGAGTCTTGTTGCGAATACCTGGTTTCAAATTTCACACAGATCACAGAGTGACAGGGTGTGAGGAAGTTCAGAGATATTTAGGCAGCATTTCTGTTTGAAACCCCCCAAACGCCCATCCAATTTCCTTTGTAATTGTTTATTGTCTCCACTTCCTCCACCCTCGTAGGCAGCGAGTTCCAGGTCATTACCATTCGCTGCATCAAAATATTCTTCCTCACATCACCCCCCCCCCTCAACTGCATCTCTGATCCAAAACCTTAAATCTGTCTCCCCCTCATCCTTGTCCCATCAGCTAATGGGAACAGCTTTTCTTTGTCCACCTTATCTAAACCTGTCAGAATCTTGTCACCTCTATCAAATCTCCCCTCAACCTCCTTTGCTCCAAGGGGAACAACCCCAGCCTGACATTGACAATAAAGAACAAACTAACAGAATATGTTACTACCTGAAATCAAATGGGAATGTTTAATTTCTGTTTTAAAGATATTGTGAATATATTGTCCTGGACAATAAAGAAATTGGAATAACTCATCTTGGGTGTGGTTGAATGGAATATATCAATCTGGTATCCATCTACATTCTCCCTCTCTAACAGCACTGTGGGTGTACTTACACCTCAGGCATTGAAGCAGTTCAGGAAGGCAGTGTTGGGGTTGATCGTGGCCGAGGCAGCTACATACAGCCACATATTCTGTTATAATTGAAGGACAGCAGATTGAATGTGAGGCATAATGGGACTGGACTATCTTGACCACATTCCTGTAACTTCTCAGTTTCTGCAATCATGGACCATTAAAGCTGCTTAGCAGGGTCCCAACAGAGGACCTGGTGAGAATATTGACTCAGAATGAGTTCAAATTAAACTTATTCCAGGACCGGCTGGTGTTCAGCGGCTGAGAGACCTGAATCTGTAAAAAAGGGGTCCGACCAATCAACAAACAGTGGTAGGTAGTTGGTTAAGAAGTTAAAAAGCGTTCTGAGGCATTGCTTAACCTATCGTCAATTTGTGATAAGAACTGTGAGGGACTTGTGACCCGATATTTGGTGAAGTGATGGTATTCTCCAAATAGCACTGGTCTGAAAAGCAGATCTCTGAGAGTAGATTCTAACAGTTATAATCCTATCCACGCATGGCCAGTGAAAAACCAGAGCTCGAGTGGGGACCGGACAGGTCTCTTACCTGCCATTTGGAAACTAAGAACAAGAAGCTTATCGATAAAATGATTAGAGAATAGAAACAACGTTTCGATTCTGGATGACACTTTGTAAGAAGCTCATCCAGACTCAAAACATTGGCTCTATTCTCCCTCCAAAGATGCTGTCAGACCTGCTGAGATCTTCCAGCATTTTCTGTTTTCGTTTCAGATTCCAGCATCCGCAGTATTTTACTTTTATGATAATTTGATTAGTTCTGATTGGAATCCCCACGACCCTCCCGCAAAACAGAGGGAGTGGTGGCAAAGGGAGAAAAAATAAGGATGATAAAGTCTGGGTTCTGATTCTCGAGCCCATGTAGAATTAACAAAATGAGTGAACCAGTTTATAAAGAACAGAAGTTAATCATCCCTCACAATAACTGATCAAATTAAAATAATTAGGTTGATGAATAGAACAAAAAAATTAATGGATGCAGTTTAACATCAAGTTTGTTTTGTTCTTAGGGAAGTTTTTTAAACTTGTAAGAAGGGACTCGCATACTGTTAAAGGTTTAGACGGGGTAGAGTTTGTAAAATGTGTTCAGGAGAATTTTCTGCATCAGTATATAGAGGTGCCAACTAGAGAGGATGCGATATTGGATCTCCTATTGGGAAATGAGTTAGGGCAGGTGATGGATGTGAGTGTGAGGGAACACTTTGGATCCAGTGATCATAATGCCATTAGTTTCAACCTGATCGTGGATAAGGATAGATCTGGTCCTCGGGTTGAAGCTCTGAACTGGAAAAAGGCCAAATTTGATAAATGAGAAGGGATCTGGGAAGTGTGGATTGGCACAGGCTGTTCTCTGGTAAGGATGTAAATGGAAAGTGGGAGGCCTTCAAAGGAGAAATTTTGAGAGTGCAGAGTTTGTATGTTCCTGTCAGGATTAAAGGCAAAGTAAATAGGAATAAGGAACCTTGGTTCTCGAGGGAGATTGTAACACTGATTAAGAGGAAGAGAGAGTTGTATGAAATGTACAGGCAGCAAGGAACACATCAGATGCTCGAGGAGTATAAAAAGTGCAAGAAGCTACTTAAGAGGGAAATCAGGAGGGCTAAAAGAAGACATGAGGTTGCTTTGGCAGACAGAGTGAAGGAAATCCAAAGAGCTTCTATAGGTATGTTAGGAGCAAAAGGATAGGGATAAAATTGGTCCTCTTGAAGACCAGAGTGGTAGACTGTGTATGGAACCAAAAGAGATGGGGGAGATACTAAATGGTTTTTTTGCATCCGTATTTACTGAGGAAACGGACATGGAGTCTACGGAAATAGGGCAAACTGGTAGGGAGGTCATGGAACCTTTACAGATTAAAGGGGAGGAAGTGCTTGCTGTCTTGAGGCAAATCAGAGTGGATAAATCCCCAGGACCGGTCAGGGTATTCCCACGGACCTTGAGGGAAGCTAGTGTTGAACTTGCAGGGGCCCTGGCTGACATATTTAAAATGTCAGTATTCACGGGGGAGGTGCCGGATGATTGGAGGGTGGCTCATGTTGTTCCGTTGTTTAAAAAAGGTTCCAAAAGAAATCCGGGAAATTATAGGCCAGTAAGTTTGATGTCGGTGGGCAAATTATTGAAAGGTGTGATAAGGGATAGGATCTACAAATATTTGGATAGACAGGGACTTATTAGGGAGAGTCAACATGGCTTTGTGCGTGGAAGGTCATGTTTGACCAATCTATTAGAGTTTTTCGAGGAGGTTACCAGGAAAGTGGATGAAGGGAAGGCGGTGGATGTTGTCGACCTGGATTTCAGCAAGGCCTTTGACAAGGTCCCTCATGGGAGGTTAGTTAGGAAGGTTCAGTCGCGTGGTATACATGGGGAGGTAGTAAATTGGATTAGACACTGGCTCAATGGAAGAACGTGATGTGGAGATGCCGGCTCAATGGAAGAAGCCAGAGAGTGGTTGTGGAGAATTGCTTCTCTGAGTGGAGGCCTGTGACTAGTGGTGTGCCGCAGGGATCGGTGTTGGGTCCATTGTTGTTTGTCATCTATATCAATGATCTGGATGATAATGTGGTAAATTGGATCAGCAAGTTTGCTGATGATACAAAGATTGGAGGTGTAGTGGACAGTGAGGAAGGTTTTCAAAGCTTGCAGAGGGATTTGGACCAACTAGAAAAATGGGCTGAAAAATGGCAAATGGAATTTAACGCAGACAAGTGTGAGATATTGCACATTGGAAGGACAAACCAAAGTAGAACGTACAGGGTAAGTGGTAGGACTCTGAAGAGTGCAGTTGAACAGAGGGATCTGGGAATACAGGTACAGAATTCCCTAAAAGTGACGTCAAGGGTGGATAGGGTCGTAAAGAGTGCCTTTGGTACATTGGCCTTTATAAATCGGAGTATCGAGTATAAAAGTTGGAGTGTTATGGTAAGGTTATACAAGGCATTGGTGTGGCCGAATTTGAAGTATTGTGTACAGTTTTGGTCACCTAGTTACAGGAAGGATGTAAATAAGGTTGAAAGAGTGCAGAGAAGGTTCACAAGGATGTTGCCGGGACTTGAGAAGCTGAGTTACAGAAAGAGATTGAATGGGTTGGGACTTTATTCCCTGGAGCGTAGAAGATTGAGGGGAGATTTGATAGAGGTGTATAAGATTTTGACGGGTATAGATAGAGTGAATGCAAGCAGGCTTTTTCCGCTGAGGCTCGGGGAGAAAAAAACCAGAGGGCATGGGTTAAGGGTGAAAGAAAAGTTTAAAGGGAATATTAGGGGGGGGCTTCTTCCCGCAGAGAGTGGTGGCAGTGTGGAATGAGCTGCCGGATAAAGTGGTAAATTTAACATTTAACTTTTAACATTCAAGAAAAACTTGGACGGGCTCATGGATGAGAGGGGTGTGGAGGGATATGGTCCAAGTGCAGGTCAGTGGGACTAGGCAAAAAATGGTTCGGCACAGACAAGAAGGGCCAAAAGGCCTGTTTCTGAGCTGTAATTTTCTATGGTTCTATGGTTGTGTAAAGTGATGTAATTGTGTGCCAAGTTTTTGCTGCTCACTCTCCACCCCTTTAGGTTCTGTAGAAAAGTTAACCCTTTCAGCAGACAGTTCATTTGTTTTTAAATCACCCGAAAACTCGTGTCTATTTTAGTTCATAATTGAAGATTTATGGGAATTGGCTAAGATGGGCTTTCAGCATTTTTAAAGTATAAAAAAGTGGTCTTGAGAAGCCAACTTGGTAGAGAGAGGTGGAGGGAGATATGTTTACAGAGAGGTGTGGAGAGCTGTTGGTTTTACAAGTTATCCACGTTTTCGGAGCCGTCACGTCATGTCCTGGTCTGAGGGATGGAGAGAAGTCTGTTCAATTGTTAAAGTTAAACTTTCTCTATTAGCTGTTAATCGACACTTTGCTTTTTATCTTTCTGACTTGTTACATTTTTAATGGTTAACAAACTTTCTGATTTCACCATTTAAAGCTTGCTTTCTTTCTTGCCACATGGTTAAGTCACTGGAACCTGGTGTGATTTACGATTGGGGAGGTTATTGTAAACAAGAGAACCCTCATAAATCTTCATTCACATAAATCAAAGTTCTTACAAATGGAATGTTATCCTTTATTACGAAAGAAATTGAACATAGAAGTAAAGATGTTCTGCTTCAGTTATACAGGGCATTGCTGAGACTGCATCTTGAACACTGGGTGTAGCTTTGTCTCCTATTTAAGAAATGATACAAATGCATTGAAAGTGGTTCAGAGGAGGTTTAATAGATTGCTTCCCAATTCTTGACCCTCACGGGATGAATTTTGTCTGATTTTCTTTGTTTTCAGCTCTGATAAAGGGTCATCCTGACTCCAAATGTTGCCTCCATTCTCTCTTTACAGATGCTGTCAGACTTGCTGAGATTGTCCAGCATTTCCTGTGTCTGTTTCAGATTCCAGCAACAGCAGAATTTTGCCTTCATACCAATTCTTTTGGATAAGGACATCAAAAGTATTGGGTGTAGAACGAGAATGTGGAACTCAACACAAAAAGATCAGCCATGATCTAAATAAATGGTGGAGCAGACTCAAAGGGCCAAATGGCTACTTCTGCTCTGATGTTGAATGTTGGTCACAAATTCCTGAGGATTGTGTAACAAGGCTGGAAGATTCGCCTTGCTTGTGTTAGTGGGAAAATGTCCAGGAGAACCATCACTGTGAAGGACAGTTCTGGGATTAAAGGTTGCCAGACTGGAAAAGGAAATAAACACTCGGGGAGTGAAGAATCGCTTTGGACTGGTTTTTGGAAAATTTTGGAGACAGAGTAAAATATAATTGTTGAGTGGGATATTTGATTGTGTTAAGAGTAAAAGGGCAAAGTTCAATTTTACAGTTTAAGGGCAATGTTCCCTACAAAGAACAGTATTTAGTCATTGTTGCTTCCAGTTTGTTGGAATAAATGTCAAAAAACTTGAAGTTTTGTCATGTGATTCTTTAATTTATTCACTGGGTTTAAATTCACTTTTTAAATTATTGAATGTCACAGAAATTCTAACAGTTCATTTAAAGCCACAAGTTTCGATTCCCATTTGAGCCTGGGGTACCTTCCTGTCTCTCTATTGCTCGTGTTAATGACAGCCAGGCGACGGAGCTGAGGGCTGAATTTAGCTGAGAATAATGGGGCCTACGCCCCAGTTGGGAAACTGCCATGGGTGTCGCACTAATAGAGAGACAGGAAGGTGCTGGAGGACTGAGTGGGAAATGGGCCTCCAACCAATTGTTATATCGGTCACTCAGAGCTAAAGAGAAACCCGTCTCTTTAAATACATAAACAGGGAAGAGGCTGCAATGAAATCTGCCCTTCTAACCTGCACAGAAGCAGGAGGCTGAGATTGACAGGCTGCAGGAGGAGTCCATTCAGCCCATTGTGCCTCTGCTATCTCTTTGAAAGGACTCTGATTCATCCAACTGCTCTGTTCTTTCCCCACAGCCTGCAAATTCTTCCCTTTCAAGTCTTTAACGTTTGGAAAGATTCTATTGAATCTGCTTTCAGGCAGATCAGAACACCTCGCTGTGTCAAAAATATAAAATATAATCTCATCTCCCCCTCTGGCTCCTTTGCCAATTACCTTAGAGGGATCACTTTCTGTTAAAGAGCCTGCCAACCCCTCTCACCCACTTTCCCTAAAGTGCATCAATATAATCAGAAAAAAATCCAGAAAAATCAAATATTTTTACTGATAAAAGTTTATTAATGAAACAGAACATGGTTAAAACAAACAGAAAATGACTTGAGGATCAAAGACAACCAGAGTAAAAGGATGTTCACAATGTTCTGGACACAAATGGTTTCTCTTTAATTCATCTGTAGCCTGTTCCCTGCCCTCTTTGTGGAACACCTCCGCTCAGTCCACAAGCATGACCCTGACCTTCCGCTTGCTTGCCATTAGAATTCACCACCTTGCTCTCACGCTCACATTTCTGTCCTCGGCCTGCTGCAATGTTCCGGAGAAGCCCAACACAAGCTGGACGAACAGCCCCTCATCTTCCGATGAGGCACTTTACAGCCTTCTGGACTCAACATCGAATTCAACAACTTCACACCCTGAACTCTCTCCTCCATTTTGATGGGTTTTTTTGCTGAGTGCCAGTCTGTATCTTGTTTTCATGTTTTTTTGCTTCCAGACAGAGCTGTCATTTATTCTGCCATTAACACTTACTCTGGACCAATGATTTGTTTCTTTACCACAACCATTACCTCTCCCTTTGCCTTTTGTTCCAGCATATTTTTGTCATTTAATCTCACCCACCCTCTAACCAATCCCTGACTTTCCCTTTTGTTCTACCTGCCCCTCCCCTCTTTCTCACCAGCATCAAACCCATCACATTTCTCCCTCGCTTTCGTTCTCAAGTAGAGTTACATTGGACATAAAAGGTTATCTCTGTTTCTCTCTCCAGAGATGCTACCAGACTGGCTGTGATTTTCTAGTTTTTTCTGTATTTATTTTAGATCGACCAGTAGTCGTAGGAAAAAACACTATTTATGATCAAGGATAAAATAAATGTCCTTCATTAGTTTTGTGGATCATTTCAGTGGAAATGTGCTCTCCCAGGTTCAAAGAGCATCAGCCCACTGGAGGCAAAGTTGTGAGACTGGCCAGTCCAGCAGAAAGAAACCCTCCAACCCTCCCACTTCACCAACTGTCCGAATGAACATGGTTCAGTCCTGGATGTGACTAACAGCAGCAATAACAGCAGAATCCAACCCCTGTCATCACTTGTGAACTCGCTGGTGTCTCTGTAGGTGGGATAACTGAGTGAATGCATTCCCACACACACAGCAGGTGAATGGCCTCTCCCCTGTGTGAACTCGCTGGTGTACCCGCAGTGTGAACGATGTTTTAAATCTCTTTGAGCAGTGAGAGCAGCTGAACGGTCTCTCCTCAGTGTGAATGCGCTGGTGGGACACCAGTTCTCCAGAGCTTTCGAAGCCACTTCCACAGTCAGAACATTTAAAGGATCTATCCTGCGTGTGAGTGACATTGTGTCTCAGCAGGCTGGATAACTGAATGTATCCCTTCCCACACCCGGAGCAGGTGAATGGCCTCTCCCCGGTGTGAACTGCCTGGTGTTTCCGCAGGTTGTATGACATTCTAAATCTCTTTGTGCAGACAGAGCAGCTGAACGGTCTCTCCTCAGTGTGAATGCGCTGGTGGATTATCAGTTCCCGAGAGCTTTTGAAGCCACTCCCACAGTCAGAACATTTAAAGGGTCTCACATTGGTGTGAGTGAACTTGTGTCTCAGCAGGTGGGATGAATGAATGAATCCCTTCCCACACACAGAGCAGGTGAACGGTTTCTCCCCGGTGTGAACTCGCTGGTGCGTTAGCAGGTCGGATGAATTTCTAAACCTCTTTGTGCAGTGAGAGCAGCTGAACGGTCTCTCCTCAGTGTGACTGCGCTGGTGGGACTTCAGATCTCCAGCGAGTTTGAAGCTGTTCCCACAGTTGGAGCATTTAAAGGGTCTCTCATTGCTGTGAGTGACTTTGTGTGCGCGCAGACTGGATAAATGAGTGAATTCCTTCTCACACACAGAGCAGGTAAATGGTCTCTCCCCAGTGTGAATTCGTTGGTGTATCCGCAGTTTGGATGATATTTTAAACCTCTTTGTGCAGTGAGAGCAGCTGAACGGTCTCTCCTCAGTGTGAATGCGCTGGTGGGATACCAGTTCACCAGAGCTTTTGAATCTGCTCCCACAGTCAGAGCATTTAAAGGGTCTCTCCTGGGTGTGAGTGACTTTGTGTGCACATAGGCTGGATAAATGAGCGAATCCCTTCCCACAGTCAGAGCACCTGAATGGCCTCTCCCCTGTGTGAACTCGTTGGTGTCTCTGCAGATTAGGTAAGTGAGTGAATCGCTTCCCACACACAAAGCAGGTGAATGGCCTCTCCCCAGTGTGACTGCGTTGATGAATTTCCAGCTGAGATGGGGATATGAATCCCTTCCCACAGTCTCCACATTTCCACGGTTTCTCCATGGTGCTGATGTCCTTGTAACTCTCCAGGTTCAACAATCAGTTGAATCTCACACAGAACACATGTTCAGTCTCTCCCCGCTGTGAATGCTGCAATGTATTTTCAGGCTGTGTAACTGGTTAAAGCTCTTTCCACAGTCATTACACTGGAATGCGCTCACTTGGGTGTGGGCATGTTTCAGTGCTTTTCCACTCTCACTCATGCTTAAAATCTTTTGAAGATGACAGAACAGAGATTCAAAGGTAGATGATATTCAGGTTCTATCAAATTGAGTGACTTTGTCAGTTCTTGACATGACGTTTGGCTTGAGATTTTTGACTGTAAATCCTCACCTCTTGATAGCCTGTAATATAAATTTACAACAGACATCACAGTTAGTATAAGATAGAAATTCAGAACACATCATTTTAGTTTCTATAACGCATTCTTTCCTCGCTTATTCCCCAAAAGCTGTAAATCTCCATCCCACACACTCTCCCTCCATTCTCACTCTGCTGTATCTAATATTCACCCTCCCAATTCTCCTGAAGGTGCTGATTGAGGCTGATTGACAGATCCATGCTCACTGCTTCCTGTCCTGGACACAGAGAGCTGAAAATCTCCATGCAGGCTGCCAGACAGATATATGTCGAAACGACTGAACTAAAAATGTATAGAATATACAGACTGGATTCACTTCCTTACCCTTCAGTTGCTGCAAGTCAGCAATTTCCCCCAGAATGAGAAAAGAAATGGAAAGGGGAACACAGAGGAGGAGGTTTCACTCTGAAGCTCATTGGCCAACTTCCGCATTGTGACATCACAATGGAGCCCTGCCTGAATCAGCCAATAGGAATCAGTCTGCTCCGCGGTGACGTCTCTGGGTTCCAGTGCGCAGGCCCGGGCGCGGAAACCCGGGAGCCCCGCCCCCACCCATTGTTCCCCTCCCCCTGCACCACATCGAGCCAAGGTTTCCAGACAACCGGCTGGCGGCTCCGGCCAGAGCGAGAAGCCGCTCGGTGATCTCCCCCTCCCCCCTCTCTCTCCAGCGGCTGCTGCTCCAAAAAGAGATCGAGAGCGACCGCTGGCGGCAGCCGCACTGCGCCTGCTCCGGACAGCTCGGCTCAGCAGCACTCTCTGCGCCTGCTCCGGACAGCTCAGCTCAGCAGCGCTCTCTGCGCCTGCTCCGGACAGCTCGGCTCAGCAGCGCTCTCTGCGCCTGCGTGCTGGGCTGCCAGCTGAGGGAGTGGGGGAGGGGACTTTGCAAAATCTCTTCCCATCATTTTCTTCCAAGTCCCGCAGTTTGATTTGAAACAGAACAGCTTCTGTTTGTAGCTTCACCACAGACTCAAACTTCACCACAGACTCAAACTTCACCACAGACTCAAACTTCACACACAGACTCAAACTTCACCACAGACTCAAACTTCACACACAGACTCAAACTTCACCACAGACTCAAACTTCACACACAGACTCCAACTTCATCCTCTGGACAACATCTGTGAGGAAAACACTTTCTTTCTCCCCCCCCCCCCCCCCCCCCTGGGAAATACAGAGACAGAGAAATTCTCTGGAACTGGAATTAGAGCCAAATATACTGAGGGGAAAATGTTTGTGATTTTGTGGAACCTGTTTTTATTGTCTGAGCTTTTTAAAGTGTAATTTATCTTGTCTATTCAAATACCGTTTCTCTCTTTGCATGATTTAGTGATGCTGATTTTAGATAAATTTCTGAAGTAAAAGTTTTTAAAATGTGAAACGGTGTCCTTCAATATTCCATTGGACTTTTCTGGAAATATGTTTACTTTTTAGGTTAATAACGACAGACATATGTCTTGTGTTGATAGAAGGTACATCTTGGTATATTTTTGTTTCAGTAATAAGATTCATGTATTGTTAGTTTTATTCTTGTTATATAATATAAAATCACAGAATCCCTACAATACAGAAGGATGCCATTCAGCCCATTGAGCCTGCACTGACAACAATCCCACCCAAGCCCTATCCCCGTCACCCCAAATATTTACCCTGCAAATGCCCCTGAAACTAGGGTCAATTTAGCATGGCCAATCAACCTAACCCGTACATCTTTGGAGTGTGGGGGTAAACCGGAGCACACGGAGGAAACCCACGCAGACACGTGGAGAATGTGCAAACTCCACACAGACAGTGACCCAAACCAGGAATCAAACCCGGGTCCCTGGAGCTGTGAGGCCACAGTGCTAACCACTGTGCTACCGTGCTGCCCTGCATATGTAGCTTTGTTATACATTTCCAGTCAAAGTGACATTCCAGTTCAGAAGGAATCAATTTGAAATCTTGAATCCATGTCAACTGTTTTTTGGAGAAATTCACTCAGTCCCATTCACCCTCTCTATCCCCTTAACCCTGCATATTAACTTCCTCATTGTCCATTTGATCTTATTTTGAACGCATTCGCCTTCACTTCCACCATCCTTACCGACCTCTTGCTGTCTAAATAAAGGTTTCTCAAATCCCCCTCCCACCATCTGTCTCATTAAGAAATGCTATACTGTCTACCACACATTTTTAGTCCAGTTATATGACCACAGAAATGAGACTTGTCCATCCTGAATTTCTATCCTGTACTGACAGTGATGATTTTTGTAAACCTCTTTGCAGAATAACAGAGGAGGAGGATTTACAGATTGAAATCTCAAAGCAAATATCAAGAATAATTGTTTGATTATTGGGACCAGAATATCATCGGCATTTGAGTCCAGGAGAAATGTTTCTCTCTTCTATCTGCTTCATAAGATTTTGAACATTGGTGTGACTGGAAAAGCAATGAGACACATGCAGCTAGACATTATACAGCCTGAAAGAACATCACCGTTTACAAAGGAGAGACCGTACACAAAGTCTGTGTGTGGACAACTCAGGAACCTAGAGAGACACAAGGACACTCGCACCATGGAAAAACTGTGGAGACTGTGGAAAGGGATTCAGATTCCCGTCGGAGCTGGAAATTCACACTGGGGAGAGACTGTTCACTTCCACTAAGTGTGCAAAGGGATTTACTAATTCATCCGACTTAATGACACACCAGTGAGTTCACACAGGGGAGAGGCCGTTCACCTGCTTAGAGTGTGGGAAGGAGTTCTCTTGGTCCTCCAATCTCCGGATACACCAGCGAATTCACAGTGGGGAGAGGCCATTTACCTGCTCTGAGTGTGAAATGAGTTTCAGTCGGTTATCTCAGTTGCAGACGCACCGGCGAGTTCACACTGGGAAGAGGCCATTCACCTGCTCTGAGTGTGGAAAGGGATTCTCTCTCTCTTACAACCTACAGATACACGAGGGAGAGACTGTTCATCTGCTCTGAGTGGGAAAGCATTCGCTACTTCATCTGACCTGCTGAGACACAAGCGAGTTCACACAGGGGAGAGGCCATTCAGCTGTCTAGAGTGTGAGATGAGATTTAATTGATTATCTCACTTGCAGACACACCAGCGAGTTCACAACAGGGAGAGGCTGTTCAACTGAGTGAGAAAGCATTCATTGATTCAGCCAACCTTCTGACACACCCGTGTCTCCATGCTGGGGAGAGCCCATTCACTGGGTCTGTGCAGGATGGCATTCACTCAGTTATCCAATCTGTTCAGATACCAGCGAGTTCACAAATGATTACAGGGACTGGATTCTGCTGTTATTGCTGCTGTTATTCACATCCAGAACTGAACCATGTTCACTCTGACAGTTTTATTTTTATTCAGTGTGGGACATGGGTGTCGCTGGTCAGCATTTATTGCCCACCTCTCGTTGCCCTTGAGAGGGCAGTTGAGTGTCAGTCACATTGCTGTGGCTCTGGAGTCATCGTCGGCCAGACCAGGTAAGAATGGCAGATTTCCTTCCCTAAAGGACATTAGTGAACCAGATGGGTTTTTTTCTGACAATCAACAATAGTTTCATGGTCATCAGTAGATTCTTAATTCTAGATATTTTTTATTGAAGTCAAATTCCACCATCTGTCATGGTGGGATTTGAACCTGGGTGCCCAGAACTTTAGCTGCGTTTCTGGATTACTAGTCTAGCGATAGTACCACTAGGCCATCGCCTCCCCAAAGTGGGACCATCGGAGGGTTTCTTTCTGCTGGACTGACTGGTCTCATGACTTTGCTTCCAGTGGGCTGATGCTCTTTGAGCTGCTCCGCCATTCAATATGATCATGGCTGTTATTAATATGTACAGAAAATTGTAATATTCTAAATAGGATATTCAGATGGTGATACATTTTCATTTCTTCCTGAGGAAGAGGTTTGTGTCTATCTGATCATTCATGTTTTAGAAATAAATTTTTAGTTTGAGAATTAGTATTTTTTAACGAAAGATAAATGAAAAACCTGGGTTGAGAATCTGACAAAAACACCTGAGGGAACTCGCAGTCTCAAGGCGTGGCCCATGTTTGCTTAAAAAGTCAAAACTGGAAGGGTAAGAACTGTGAAAGGGCAGCTGGACTGTTCCTCTCTGAGTCACAGTGAGACATTTCTAATTAAATACACAGAGGGAATTCCCTAAGTTTTGACATGTTCATTCAAAAAGATTGCAAATAATTTGATTCAGAAAAAACAACCAAGGGTTATTTGATTATTGTGGATACTGAAAATCACATTTCTGGATTGTGAAAAGCAGCTGGAAGTAGCACAATTAATGCAAGATTTGGGACATTTAGATCTTTACTGACCAGAATGTAGCAACTAATGCTGTAAAAAGGGGGCTGGGCTCAGCCTCTTCAGCTGGAGATCTGGAGACATTGGATCTGACATTTAATGTCCTGTCTTTATTAGTGAGGTGACTTCTTCTAGCAGACTCAGGGTTACATGTTTGGTTTTGAAACTACAAGTTAATTAATTTAAACATCTATTGGATATGCTAACTGGTCTCCGTTACCATGGAGATAAGTGATTCAGAGTGGAACCTTGGTTGGAATTCTGGGTAGTTCTCACAGAAACCAGGCAGTCTGCAGTGAGCTTGCAAACCGTCAGCTGTGGGACCAGAAGCTGTGAACTAGCTGTGGGAGCGGGAGCTGTGAGCCACGAGCCAGCTGTGGGAGCGGGAGCTGTGAACCAGCTGTGGGAGCAGGAGCTGTGGGAGCAGGAGCTGTGAACCAGCTGTGGGAGCAGGAGCTGTGAACCAGCTGTGGGAGCAGGAGCTGTGAACCAGCTGTGGGAGCAGGAGCTGTGAACCAGCTGTCGGAGCGGGAGCTGTGAATCAGCTGTGGGAGCGGGAGCTGTGAACCAGCTGTGGGAGCGGGAGCTATGAACCAGCTGTGGGAGCAGGAGCTGTGAACCAGCTGTGGGAGCAGGAGCTGTGAACCAGCTGTGGGAGCGGGAGCTGTGAACCAGCTGTGGGAGCGGGAGCTGTGAACCAGCTGTGGGAGCGGGAGCTATGAACCAGCTGTGGGAGCGGGAGCTGTGAACCAGCTGTGGGAGCGCGAGCTGTGAACCAGCTGTGGGAGTGGGAGCTGTGAACCAGCTGTGGGAGTGGGAGCTGTGAACCAGCTGTGGGAGTGGGAGCTGTGAACCAGCTGTGGGAGCCGGAGCCGAGAAGGTCATTTGGAACCAGGGATGTTCTCAATGTTTAAAGCCCTCAGCAAGAAGGCAGTGAAGTCCATGCTTGGATTGAGGAGTCCATGTTTTGAGTCAATTCTGAAATCTCAAAGGAAAGTTGGAGAGTTGTTTAGCCGAAAGCTCATCGAAGGATCCTCATGAAATCTTGGAGTCTGGAGAATAGCTGGAATATGGAAAGTTTGATTTTGTTTAAAAACCTGGAATCTTGTGATGGGTGTTTGGATTTCTCATTGAACGTTAATATTCTCAACCCGAATTATAACAACACACACAATATTTCAAAACTATTTGAAAAATATGGTCTTTATTTTGTACAAAGTATTACATTATAAGACACTCCTCTTCTAGGATCTACAGTAATTTCTTAGCTCGAGCACCAGTGAAACAGTCAATCAGACAATAAATGAATAAAAATTGTACTAATTGTCATCCCTTCTAAATCAGGAGGGTTATCCCCAGCACAGAGGGTCATTTGGAATTTTTCCTGCAGACCAATTAACAGGGATTATACTCTCCAACCACCTGAAGTGAATTCTTTACATGAACCGTCCAGGCCGGTGCAGTTACCAACTTGCAGTTTGGCTGATCAGCTCATATTTTCTGCAGCATTTCATCGATCACCGTGTGATTCCTTTCACAGAGTCCATCTTTCAGCTGCTGTGTTCCTGACCAGAATGTTCATGTGTTCACACACGTCTCAAAACTCATCATTCAGAAACTGAGCTGGTGCCGCAAAGTCTGACCATGTTTCATAGGCACCCATCGGATCATCTTTCTTGTAAATCACATCAATGAAACCTAATAAAAGATCCAAACCTTGATCAGTAGCCCACTGAAGGACATCCAGCTCAAAAAATGCTTTGTTGCTGATTTTCCTTTTGTTAGGAAGTGACAATGCCAAGGCCAGATCTTGTTTCCTCCTTGATCGGGATGTAACCCGTGTCCACATCGCCACTTCATTCTTCCACTGGTTGTAAGGTTCAGACTCCGAGAGCATCAGCAGGTAATCAGACCCTGACAATTCCCACTGCCTTTCAGTCATTTCTCACAAAAGCTGCTGGGATTGGAAGCTTCTGTCTGAAATATACTTTCCTTTATTTTCCAAACTTCACCATTAGACAAACATTCCCTGTTACCATGTTATAATCCCGACAGTTTTATAGTGAAGGAAGAAATTGGAGCTAATCTTTACTTGGAATATAATTAACTCCTAACTCTTTATACATACTTTCTTCATACACACTCCTATAATTATCCAATCAATGCCCTCTATCTACATATTTAAACAGAATTGATACAATTAACGCCCATAGTCAGGGCAGGGACCCGGGTTCAATTCTGGCCTCGGGTCACTGTCTGTGTGGAGTTTGCACATTGTCCCCATGTTTCATTAGTGACAGACAGCATGGTTTTGTAAGAGGGAGGTCGTGCCTTACAAATTTGGTGGAGTTTTTTGAGGAAGTGACAAAAACGGTTGATGAAGGAAGGGCCGTGGATGTCGTCTATATGGATTTCAGTAAGGCATTTGACAAAGTCCCACATGGCAGGTTGGTTAAGAAGGTTAAGGCTCATGGGATACAAGGAGAAGTGGCTAGATGGGTGGAGAACTGGCTTGGCCATAGGAGACAGAGGGTAGTGGTCGAAGGGTCTTTTTCCGGCTGGAGGTCTGTGACCAGTGGTGTTCCGCAGAGCTCTGTACTGGGACCTCTGCTATTTGTGATATATATAAATGATTTGGAAGAAGGTGTAACTGGTGTAATCAGCAAGTTTGCGGATGACACGAAGATGGCTGGAATTGCGGATAGCGAAGAGCATTGTCGGGCAATACAGCAGGATATAGATAGGCTGGAAAATTGGGCGGAGAGGTGGCAGATGGAGTTTAATCCGGATAAATGCGAAGTGATGCATTTTGGAAGAAATAATGTAGGGAGGAGTTATACAATAAATGGCAGAGTCATCAGGAGTATAGAAACACAGAGGGACCTAGGTGTGCAAGTCCACAAATCCTTGAAGGTGGCAACACAGGTGGAGAAGGTGGTGAAGAAGACATATGGTATGCTTGCCTTTATAGGACGGGGTATAGATTATAAAAGCTGGAGTCTGATGATGCAGCTGTATAGAACGCTGGTTAGGCCACATTTGTAGTACTGCGTCCAGTTCTGGTCGCCGCACTACCAGAAGGACGTGGAGGCATTGGAGAGAGTGCAGAGAAGGTTTACCAGGATGTTGCCTGGTATGGAGGGTCTTAGCTATGAGGAGAGATTGGGTAGACTGGGGTTGTTCTCCTTGGAAAGACGGGGAATGAGGGGAGATCTAATAGAGGTATACAAGATTATGAAGGGTATAGATAGGGTGAACAGTGGGAAGCTTTTTCCCAGGTCGGAGGTGACGATCACGAGGGGTCACGGGCTCAAGCTGAGAGGGGCGAAGTATAACTCAGATATCAGAGGGATGTTTTTTACACAGAGGGTGGTGGGGGCCTGGAATGCGCTGCCAAGTAGGGTGGTGGAGGCAGGCATGCTGACATCGTTTAAGACTTACCTGGATAGTCACATGAGCAGCCTGGGAATGGAGGGATACAAACGATTGGTCTAGTTGGACCAAGGAGCGGCACAGGCTTGGAGGGCCGAAGGGCCTGTTTCCTGTGCTGTACTGTTCTTTGTTCTTTGTTTGCGTGGGTTTATTCTGGGTGCTCTGGTTTCCTCCCACATTCCAAAGATGTGCGGGTTAGGTTGATTGGCCATGCTAAATTGCCCCTTTGTGTCAGGAGATTAGCAGGGTAAATATGTAGGGTTATGGGAGTGGAGCCTGGGTGGCATTGTGGTCGGTGCAGACTCGATGGGCCAAGTGACCTCCTTCTGCAATGTAGGGATTCTATGATTAAAAAGAAAAGGTCTCTAATCGGTGTGAACTTGCTGGTGTGTCAGCAAGTTGGATGACTGATTTAAACTTTCCTTGAACTCAAAGCAGGGGAATGGCCTCTCCTCAATGTGGACTTGCTGGTGTCACAGCAGATTGGATGAATCAATGAATCTCTTCTCACACACACAACACATTAATGGTCTCTCTACAGTATGAATACATTGGTGCATCAGCAAGTTGGATAACTGAGCGGATTCCTTCCCACACTCAGAGCAGGTCAGTGGCCTCTCACCAGTGTGACCACATTGGTATTTCAGCTGACTGGATGACTCAGTGAATCTTTCCCAAGGAGCAGGTGAATGGCATCTCCCTGTTGTGAATTCACTGGTGTGTCTGCAGGTTGGATGACTGAGTGAATCCCTTCCCACACACGGATCAGGTGAATGGCCCCTCCCCAGTGTGAACCCGCTGGTGTGTCAGCAAATGAGATGACCGTGTGAATCCCTTCCCACACTCAGCGCAGGTGAACAGCCTCTTCCTGGTGTGACTGCGGTGACTCACCTGAAGAAGGGGCTTGGAGCTCCGAAAGCTTGTGTGGCTTTTGCTACCCAATAAACCTGTTGGACTTTAACCTGGTGTTGTTAAACTTCTTACTGTGTTTACCCCAGTCCAACGCCGGCATCTCCACATCATTAGAACCTTCTGAAGCAGACAGAACACCATTTCTTTATACACGCTTTCTTCATACACACTCATATAATGATCCAATCAATGCCCTCCATCTGTACATACTTCAATTCAATTCTAGACTGAAAGACCAATGATATTCAGGTCCCTTTGAATTGAGTGAATGTGTCAGGTCTTGACGTGACGTTTGGTTTTGAGATTTCTGTCTGCAAATCTTCTCCTTCTCAAAACCTGTAAAAGGAATTTACAAAAGTCATCCCTGTCAGTACGGGAACAAAATTCAGAATTCACAATTTCATTTTTAGTTGCACATTCTTTCTGGACTTGTTCACCAAAAGCTGTAAATCTCAATCTCATACATTATCTCTACTCTTAAACTGCTGTACCTCATATATACCCTCCCAATTCTTGTGAAGGTGCTGATTGATTCTGACTGACAGACCCATGCTCACTGCTTCCTGACCTGGAGAACTAAAAACTTTGATGCAGACGGCTAGACTAAATGCAAAACATAGGTACAGATTCTGGAGGAAAACATGTGTTTA
The DNA here is from genome assembly GCF_964213995.1 of Mustelus asterias. NCBI lineage: Eukaryota > Metazoa > Chordata > Chondrichthyes > Carcharhiniformes > Triakidae > Mustelus > Mustelus asterias. The sequence continues at coordinate 192,532 of NW_027590510.1, forward strand.
ATCAACACTGCTGCATTACTTGATCAGAGATTGTCAGAGAGGACTTGATCAGAGAGGTCGGGAATGTAGCCCAATCCATCACGCAACCCAGTCTCCCATCCATTAACTCTGTCTACACTTCCCGCCGCCTCAGCAAAGCAGCCACCATAATTAAAGACCCCACGCATCCCGGACATTCTCTCTTCCACCTACTTCCGTCGGGAAAAAGTTACAAAAATGTGAGGTCACGTACCAACTGACTCAAGAACAGCTTCTTCCCTGCTGTCATTAGACTTTTGAATGGACCAGCCTTGCATTAAGTTGATCTTTCTCTCAACCCTAGCTACGACTGTAACACTACACTCTCTCATTTCCTTCTCTATAAATGGTATGCTTTGTCTGTACAGCGCGCAAGAAACAATACTTCTCACTGTATACTAATACATGTGACAATAATAAACAAAATCAAATCAAAAAATATTTACGACCATTTCATTAATAACTTTATTAAGGTACGGAGTGTTCACAAACACAAACTCACTGCTTATGAGGAAGGTGGAATTAGAGATGATCCAAGATTTCAACTGAACTGGCTGGACAATTGGAGGAAATAATCTTGTGAGATACAGGGGAACAGCGGGAGAATGGGACTGACTGGATTGCTCTACAGAGGGTCAGCACGGACTCGAATGGACATATTCTGTGCTGTAATGGATCAATGACTGGAAAGGTATGTCACGACAGTGCTATATTACAAACTTGAAATAACAATAAATGAAATTTATCACAGAACCATAAATAATATATCTAATAGGTACCTAAAAGCAAAACTAGACATAACTCTGTGCTACATAAAATTAGTGTCCCACAAAGAATCATAAATTTACACCAAAAATACACATACCTGTCATACCTTATTACTTTGTCCCCTTCAATGTCAGCCATTTCCTGGGGAAACCAACCCTTTAATCATGAACATTAGGAAACAGACCATCCTTTTAACCAGACAAATAAATGTGTCAAGCTGAGGGAGCAAAGGATGTCAATGTCTTTAAGAGAGAGAGAGAGACCTGGGCCAACCTTTCCAGAGTCTGCAGCCTCCCTGGATTCACTTCCTTTCCCTTCAGTTGCTGCAAGTCCCCAATTTCCCCCAGAATGAGAAAAGAAATGGAAAGGGGGAGAAAAGAAAGTGTTTTACTCACAGATGTGGCTGAGAGACTGTGAGTGCGCGAGAGAGAGAGAGACTGTGAGTGCGCGAGAGAGAGAGAGAGACTGTGAGTGCGCGAGAGAGAGAGAGAGACTTTGACTGGCTGCACTCAGTAAAACCATTGTCCTACAGAATGCAGGCTCCGTCTAACTCATCCCATCAAACTCTGCTGTATCTTGCCGTTGGCTGAAGTTTCACAAAACGTATTCTAAAAGCAAACTGCATCCATTTTATAATTCAAAACACATGTTTTAAATGAGGAATACTTGTTATTCAGTTAGAGCTGTCTTTTATAATGACAGCTCTCGTCAGTGCTTTAAGATCATTCACTCTTAAGTCAGTATTGTGTTAAAGTTCTCAAACATTGTTTGCTATTAGCCTAATTTAGCCCCACTACACTCAGTCTCCACATTTCCATGGTTTCTCCCCAATGTAACTTTTTTTATTCATTCATGGGATATGGGTGTCGTTGGCTGGCCAGCATTTATCGCCTATCCCTAGTAGCCCGAGGGCAGTTGAGAGTCAACCACATTGCTGCGGACCTGGAGTCACATGTAGGCCAGACCAGGACATTACAGAAGGAAATCTCCCCGACAACTTTTTCAACAATCAGCAATGGTTTCAAGGTCATCAGTAGATTCATAGTTCCAGATTTTTCTAATTGAATTCAAATTCCACCATCTGCCTTGGATTTGAACCCAGGTCCCCAGAACATTAGCTGAGTTTCTGGATTAATAGTCTAGCGACAATACCATGAGGCCATCGCCGCCCCTCTCGATTGTGATTGTGAACAGTGGTGTCCTTTCATGTTCAAAATTCTCTGCTTTTCTGGTTATGATCAATTGTGCGACTCCATCCAATCCTAATCTGATGTTTTGTGTGAGTTTCCTGACCCCTAATCCACCTCTTCTAAGACCAATTATGTTAACACCTATTAACAGAGCTGGAGCTATTTTTCAATTCTGCAGAAAAAGATCCAAATGAACATGGTTCAGTCTGAATATGGATGACAGCAAAATCCAATCACAATAGTTACTTGTGAATTCGCTGGTGTCTCAGCAGCCTGGATGAGGTAATGAATCCCTTCCCACACTGGGAACAAGTGAACGGCCTTTCCCCAGTATGAACCCGTTCGTGATGTATCAGCGTGGATGACTGCTTGAATCCTTTCCCACACACAGAGCAGGTGAACGGCCTCTCCCCAGTGTGAATCCGCTGGTGTTTCCGAAGGTGAGATGAGTGAGTAAATCCCTTCCCACACTGGGAGCAGGTGAATGGCCTCTCCCCAGTGTGAACTCGTTGGTGTTTCAGCAGATTGGCTGAGTGAGTGAATCCCTTCCCACACTGAGAGCAGGTGAACGGCTTCTCCCCAGTGTGAATTCGCTGGTGTAACGCTAGTTTGGATGATTGATTGAATCCCTTCCCACACACAGAGCAGGTGAATGGCCTCTCCTCAGTGTGAATTCGCTGGTGTATTGCTAGGTTGGATGACTGATTGAATCCCTTCCCACACACAGAGCAGGTGAATGGCCTCTCTCCAGTGTGAATTCGTTGGTGTTTCAGCAGCTGGGATGAGGTAGCGAATCCCTTCCCACACCAGGAGCAGGTGAATGGCTTCTCCCCAGTGTGGCTGCGCCGATGAGTTTCCAGCTGTGATGGAAAATCAAATCCCTTCCCACAGTCCCCACATTTCCATGCCATCATCCGTTTGTGACTGCAATAACAGTCTAAAAGGCCCGATGAGTGATTGAAGTCTTGTCCACACACACAACGTGCGTACAGTGTCTCTCAACTGTGAACAGTGCATTTTTCTTCCATGTTCAAAATACAATGACATTCAGGTTCTGATAAATTGGTGCCGGCTCCATCAGATTCTGATGTGATATTAGGTTTCAGTTTCCCAGCTGCAAATCCTCCTTTTTTGAAAACCTGTGAACTTGATTTAAAACAGGAAAAAGGGAATGAGAGAGAACCCACAAAAAACAAATCCATCAGTGTGAGTGCAGGACAGAAATTCCCCCCATTCTCTCCTCCTGCTCCAGGGTCAGTAAAGTGAGTTAAAGATGATTCTCATTAACAAACCCATTGCTGCATTTCCTTCCTGAAGCCACATTTGTCCAGTGGGGCCTGGCCCCGGGAGAAAGCGCTGCAGCTGCCGTTGTGTTGGGTGTTGAGGCGGTGCCGCTAGTTCCTTATTGGGGGTGTTGAAGCCTCCACTGGGTGTGTGGAGCCTCCCCTCCCACCCACTGCCCCTAACGCTGCCTCCGCTTCTCCGCCTCCTTCCCGCCTGAAGATCAGACAAACAAGCGCCAGTCCCTGGACATGAGCCGCACTGCGCATGCCCCACGTCACAATGCCCAGGGACTGGTTGGCGGCAGCTCTGGACCAATAGGAAAAGGGGGCGGGCCTGGAGGAACGAGCAGGAGCGGCTGGTCCTCCAACCAATCGGAGTGAATGAGGGGGTGGGATCTTAAGCATGCGCAGTAGCGCAGTAATGGCGACAGACAGACGGTTTTTATTCGAATCCACAAACGGTACAAGGAAAATTGCGGGACGCGGGGACGGTGGATCTGGCGGGTGGGTGAAGAGTTTTTGTAAACATGTTGTTCAGGCCCATCCCCAAAAAAGGATTTTATGTTTCGCGCCGAGCGGGGCCGTAAAGTCCATTGTTCGGCTCGGGTTAACGGCTGCCATCTTTATTGGAGGCAATGAGCAGCAGGGCTCATGCGTTCCGCCATCTTTGTAGGGGGCAAAAGTGTCAATGAGTGGGAGGGGCTTGTTCCCCATTGTTCAGAATGGAGACAACTTGTCCATCAAACTGCATCAACCCTCTGCCTCGGGTAATCTGACCCTGGTTTTTACACAGAGCCAGATGTTTAATTGATCAGGCAAAGTGGCAACATAACAAGGAAAGGAAGCAAATTCTGCTCTCCAGATCCCACTAATTATTTTAAATTTTAATGCTTATCTATTAGTCACAAGCAAGGCTTAGATTAACACTGCAATGAAGGTACTGTGAAATTCCCCTAGTCGCCACACTCTGACACCTGTTCAGGTCAATGCACCCTAACCAGCACTTCTTTCAGAATGTGGGAGGAAACTGGAGCACCCAGGGGAAACCCATGGAGATGCGGGGAGAATGTGCAATCTCCACACAGACATTGACCCAAGCTGGGAATTGAACCCGGGTCCCTGGCGCTGTAAAGCAGCAGTGGTAACCACTGTGCTACCGTGCTATTTGGAGGTCCTGCCCAATATGTCCAAAGATCTCCGCTTCAGTTCAATCTCATGAAGACCCGTGGCAGAAGCTCTCAACGCTGAGTAGACATCATCCTCAAATTGAGGAACAGATAACAGCAACTGGCAATGCGCAACAGGGCATGATTTTGATTTAATTGGATTTATTATTGTCACATGTACTGGGATACAGTGGAAACTATTTTTTCTTGTGCTATATTTGCAAAACATACCGTTCATAGAGTACATAGGGAGAAGGAAAGGAGAGGGTGCAGAACATAGTGTTACAGTTGTAGCAACGGTGTAGAGAAAGATCAACTTAATATCCCATTCAAAATCTGAAGACAGCAGGGAAAAAGCTGTTCTTGAGTCAGTTGGTGCATGATCTGACTTTTTGTAACTTTTTCCTGACAGAAGAAGGTGGAAGAGAGTATGTCCAGATACGTGCGGGCCTTGATTATGCTGGCTGCTTTTCTGAGGCAGTGGGAAATGTAGATGGAGTCAATAGAACAAAATCTGCCAGAGTCACTGTATTCATCAAAACCTAAATGAACGTATGTCTGTGAAAAAGATTCAAACATGTGTGAGACTGGAAATGGGGAAAAGCAATGTCATGGAGGGATTTGAAAAGAAAGATGAGAATTTTGAACTGAGTTGCTGCTCAAACGGGAGCCTGTGTAAGTCAGTGAGTCATTGAGATTCAGTGCAGAGATTTGGATGAACTCTAGTTTATCACAGCTTGAATGGAGGCTGGTCAGGATGTGAAAAATCGTCAAGTCTAGAGGTTATAAATGAATGAACGAGAGTTTCAGGAACATGTATTTGGACCAAGTCGAGTGATGGGAATTAGATTTAGGGTGGCACGGTGGCACAGTGGTTAGCGCCGTTGCCTCACATCTCTAGGGACCTGGGTTCAGTTCCCGACTTGGGTGACTGTCTGTGTGAAATTTGCACATTCTCCCTGTGTCTGCATGGGTTTCCTCCGGGTGCTCCGGTTTCCTCCCACAGTCCAGAGGTGTGGATTAGGTTGATTTTCCATGCTAAATTGCCCTTTAGTGTCCTGGGGTGCGTAGGTTAGAGGGATTATTGGGGTAAATATGTGGGGTTACGGGGATGGGCCGAGGTGGGATTGTTGTCAGTGCAGACTTGATGGGCTGAATGGCCTCCTTCGGCACTGTAGGGTTTCTATGAGATAGAAACTCATTCTTGGAGGTGGCAGAGATAAATGGTCAGAAACTCAGCTGGCAGCTCTGAAGAAGAGTTATAGGGACTCAGAACATTAACTCTGTTTCTTTCTCCACAGATGCTGCCAGACCTGCTGAGTTTATGCAGCATCTTCTGTTTTTATTTCAGTTTTTGCTTTTATTTCAGTGAAATAATTTTCGATCGTTGCAAACAGTCTGGTTCAGCCTCAAACTGTTGTCAGGGAGAGGGATGGAGTCAGTGGGTATGGAGTAGAGTTTGTAGTCGGGTCTTAATCTTCCCAATATTTAAATAGAGGAAATCTTTGTTAATCCAGTGCTGGATGTCAGACAAGTCAGGGTGGTGTGTGACCTGAATGAGAACTTGGAGTTGCTGCTGTTCACATACACTTGCTACCCTGACTCTTTGAGGTGCCAGAGGCTGAGATCGGGGAAATTCTCTCAAAGTTCTGGCAGAGGTTTAGATACATACAATCCATCACCTTCACTCATTCTGCTCCCAGCTCTCTGTCTCTCTTCTCTCGAGATCCAGACTATGTGAAAGGTTCACTTCCTGAAGGATATTAGTGAATCAGTTGGTTTTTTTATAACAATTTAGCAGCTTTCATGGTCATATTTTCCTCGTGCCGGCCCCACAAATTGCCAGATTCATTCAACTCTATTTCACAACCTGCCTTTGTGTTTTTGTGCGTTCTCTCACTCCCTTTTTTCTGTTTTGAATCAATTTCACAGAGTATTGGAAAGGTTCGCAGGCAGGAAAGTCAAACCAATCACCACATCACAATCTGCCAGAGTCACTCGATTCATCAGGACTTGAATATCATCGGCCTTTGAAAATGGAAGCAAAAAGAACCGTTCACGCCAGGGAGAAACCATGGGAATGTGGGGAATGTGGGAGGGGATTCAGATCCCCATCTGAGCTGGAAACTCATCGGCGCAGACACACCGGGGAGAGGCCATTCATCTGCTCCAATTGTGGGAAGCGATTCATTCAATTAATTTGCCTTCAGAGACACCAGCGACTTCACACCGGGGAGAGGCCGTTCACCTGTTGTGTGTGTGGGAAAGGATTCACTCTCTCATCCCACCTGCTGAAACACCGGCAGGTTCACGAAGACAAGAGAGAGTTTAAATGCTCCGACTGTGAGAAGAGCTTTAAAAACCCACACGCACTGAGGGAGCACCAGCTCATTCACACTGGGGACGCACCGTTCAGCTGCTCACTGTGTGGGAAGAGGTTCAGGACATCTCCCCACCTTCAGACACACCAACGAGTTCACACTGACAAGAGACCTTTCAAATGTCCAGAGTGTGAGAAGTATTTCAAAGGTTCTGGGGATCTGCAGCACCATCAACGTGTTCACACTGAGGAGGAACCATTCAGGTGCTCTCACTGCAGTACTGGGTTCAAGCAAGCATCTCACCTCACTGCACACCAGCGCACTCACACTGGGGAGAAGCCGTTCATCTGCTCCAAGTGTGGGAAGGGATTCGCTCAGTCCTCCAACCTGCTGACACACCAACAAATTCACACTGAGGTGAGGCCGTTCACCTGTTCTGAGTGTGGAAAGGGATTCGCACGATCATCCCATCTGCTGACACACCAGCGCATTCACACTGGGGAGAGGCCGTTCACCTGCTCCGAGTGCGGGAAGAGATTTACCAACTCATCTGCGCTGCTGACACACCAGCGAGTTCACACTGGGGAGAAACCCTTCACTTGCTCCATGTGTAGGAAGAGATTTAATCGATCATCCAACTTGGTGAAACACCAGAGAGTTCACAATTGACTGCACTGCTCTGATTCTGCTGTTGTTAATCAGATTCAGGACTGAACCTTGTTCATCACGACACTGGGGAAGTGTTGATGATGTTACTGCTAACTACAGTAACTGGGCTGGAGCTGATAGAACTTGCATTCACATAGCACCTTTCACAACCTCAGGACATCTCTGTGCACAGTCAGCCTCCACAAACAGCAATGTGACAATGAGCAGTGATCAGTTTGCAGTGAGATTGGGAGAGGGGTAATATTGGTCTCACCAGGGTGAACTCCCTGCCCTCCTTCCAAATAGAAGCCGTGTGATCTTTCATCTCTGCCTGACAGAGCAGGTGGGGCCCTTGGTTTAACATCCTCATATTAGTGAAGTGAAGAGCCTTAATTCTGAGACAATTGAAGAATAAGCAATTAAACAATAGTTGTACTTGTCAGGCTGGTAATATAACCTGGAACACAAAGGCTGTAATTCTTTATTATTATAAATAATGTGATTTTAAGTACACTGGTCATAAATCATGAGAACTGTCAAATTATGTTTTCCAGCCAATCTAGAAAAATAAGGTAGAGCTCACAAAACATTTATGTCTTTGACAAGTTACATTCAGTTGGGGAATGAATGGGACTTTACTCAAGCTGTCTCATTTATTGTACGAAGACATCAGGAGATAACAAAGAACAGTACAGCACAGGAAACAGGCCCTTCAGCCCTCCAAGCCTGTGCCGCGCATTGGTCCAACTAGATCATTCGTTTGTATCCCTCCATTCCCAGGCTGCTCATGTGACTATCCAGGTAAGTCTTAAACGATGTCAGCGTGCCTGCCTCCACCACCCTACTTGGCAGCGCATTCCAGGCCCCCACCACCCACTGTGTAAAAAACATCCCTCTAATATCTGAGTTATACTTCGCCCCTCTCACCTTGAGCCCGTGACCCCTCGTGATCGTCACCTCCGACCTGGGAAAAAGCTTCCCACTGTTCACCCTATCTATACCCTTCATAATTTTGTACACCTCTATTATGTCTCCCCTCATTCTCCATCTTTCCAGGGAGAACAAGCCCAGTTTACCCAATCTCTCCTCATAGCTAAGACCCTCCATACCAGGCAACATCCTGGTAAACCTTCTCTGCACTCTCTCTAAGCCTCCACGTCCTTCTGGTAGTGTGGCGACCAGAACTGGACACAATACTCCAAATGTGGCCTAACCCGCGTTCTGTACAGCTGCAACATCATACTCCAGCTTTTATACTCTATACCCCATCCTATAAAGGCAAGCATACCATATGCCTTCTTCACCACCTTCTCCACCTGTGCTGCCACCTTCAAGGATTTGTGGACTTGCACACCTAGGTCCCTCTGTGTTTCTATACTCTTGATGGCTCTGCCATTTATTGTATAAATGGATGCTAGAGGTGCCAGGGGCCAATCAGACAGTTAAGTTAATCAAATATAGATCAACACTGAGGCTAATTTGAGCAAATGAGAGTTGAGGGGGTAAAAATAAAGGTTTTGAGTGGCCACTCTGTTAACATATTATCCACCTTGTCTGATTATCATTTCACATCTTTGGCCTGATCAACCGAGGAAAGTTTTGAGAAGTCTGCTTCATTGTTAAAGATAAGCCTTCTCCTTTCTGCCAATTACTGTTAATTCGAACTTTGTTTTTTATCTTTCTAACTTTTTAACCTTTTAATGGTAAATAAATCTTCTGAATTTACCAATTAAAATATTCATTCTGGCCAGATAGATAAATCTTAATTGAAAATTGGGGATTTATTGCAAACAACCTCGACCCGATAAATCAACTTCGAAGTGCAATTGCTCCCCTGGATTTGGTGTCTCGGTGTAAGTGGTCCCTGGATTTTGTGTTTCCGTGTAAATGGTCCTTGGACTTGGTGTCTCAGTACAAGTGGGCCCCGCACTGCTTTCAGTCCAACTATCTATATTCCATCTTTCATTGATTTCAATGTAATGGAAACTGGGATTTGGAACCTGTCAGCATTTGAAAGATATTCACAAATAATTGGAGGATTTCTTACATTTGGGATCTTTCTCTGTTCTGTCCTCTCGGGATGTTAGATAACAGACTTTATCCTGTCAATATCCAGCTGGAGTATTGGGCCCTGATGTGTTTCCTTGTTTATATTGTTGACTCTAAATATTGAATCTTGTCGTTTCAGACAGAATATAGTTACTTGTTCTGGAGAACAGAGATAATATCATAGATTCAGAGCTCTCTATCCTGAGCAAGCCATTCAGTTGTGTCAAATTGCTACAGAAAAGTCAATGATAAAACTACACAGATCACCCCACATTGACCTAGGTTCCAGAAATGACAACAGCACACTGTTCCCAAGACAATCCTGCAAAGATTTCCTGGCTCACAGCTGGGGGCTTGTGCCAAATTTAGCAGAGATTTTCTGTAAGACCTGGGTTCACCTAAACATAAATATAAGACTTAACGTCAATTACAATTGTTGGACTCAGTTGGGAGATCTGATTTAAAAGGGACTTTCATTTTTAACGAGCTACAAGACCACACTTAGTACAAATATTGTTCCAAGCTTTACAGAATTTACTAAGTTAATCACATAAGTACAAAATGCAAAACTTAACCAAGGCAGTGGAAGCAGTCAGTTCACTTTGTAACGCTGGCTCACAACTTCCAGCCGACTGCGGCACTGTTTCTTGTTCTGTTGACTGTTGTCTACCTTCTTCCTGCTCAGCTTCTCTGAGCTGTGAACTGGGCAGCTGAAAGCTGATGCTTATTAACCCTTTCTAGACACAGCCCCTGTGCACGATCAATGGTGTTCCTGAACTCTGGTTCACCATGATCAGTCCCTGATTTATTTAGGTGGTGTGTAATCAGTTTCTGATTGGTTTACTGACCATTTCCTGCTATTTCCTGACTGGCGCTCTAATGTGTCAGTTACTTCCGGAGTTTGCCCCACATGCCTTTTCTGTGATTTCATTAAATTTTATGGCTGTATATTGAGATAATGGAGACCTAAAGATATCTTCTTTGTCCACTTATTTGAAATAAGCAAGTTTATGGTGTCAAATCCCAATGGTTAACATTTGGGTTTATTGTCTCAAATGTCTCATTGATGTGTCGAACTTTTATAGTTCTCATTGGGGCAGGTGACTATCAGTATATTTTGATTAAAGAAACTACTTGCTGGTTTTTGTAGTGACTGCAGTAAGAGTTTTAACAACACCAGGTTAAGGTCCAACAGGTTTATTTGGTAGCAAATGCCATTAGCTTTCAGAGTACTACTCCTTCATCAGATGGAGTGGAAATGTGCTCTCAAACAGGGCACAGAGACACAAAATCAAGTTTCAGAATACTGATTAGATTGCGAATCTCTACAGCCAACCAGGTCTTAAAGATACAGACAATGTGAGTGGAGGGAGCATTAAGCACAGGTTAAAGAGATGTGTATTGTCTCCAGACAGGACAGCCAGTGAGATTCTGCAAGTCCAGGAGGCAAGCTGTGAGACACAGGGGTTAACAGTTCCAGACCTTAGCTCATCCAGAGTTGATGGGATCCACAGCACTCTGTAATTAAACTATAAAAGTGTAGCTTTACACCGACCTAGGGTCATGTGATGTATTTCACTTGTCAAATAAGAACGCAGTTACAGACAAAGCCAGTTACATGAAACGAATATATTACAATTAAGCAGAATATCACAGCAGATTAATTGATTAATAAGCTTCAATTACTTGATTATTACACATAACTAAGCTACAAACTATTAAATATGACCATTCCTACAGTCGAACAGTCCAGTCAAGCAACAGGCTGACACAGTCATACTTTGAATCATATCTTACTGCCAATGTCTCACAGGAACAAGGAGCAGGATTCGGCGATTTGGTCCCTCGATTCTGCTCCACCATTTAATCAGATCAGGGCTGATCTGATAGTAACCTTAAATCTGCATCCTGCCTACCCCCAATAATCTATCACCCACTTGCTTGCCAAGAATCTATCGACATCTGTCGTAAAAATATTCAAAGACTCTGCTTCCACCGTCTTTTCAGAAGAGGTTCACGACCCTCTGAAAGAAAATATTTCACCTCATCTCCGTTTTAAATGTGCGAACCCTTATTTTTAAACAGGGACCCCTAGCTCTAGATTCTCACACAAGAGGAAACATCCTCTCCACATCAACCTGTCAAGACTCTTCAGGATCTTCTATGTTTTGATCAAATTTATCTTTAAACTCCAGCAGACACAAACCTAGCCTGTCCAAGCTTTACCCATAATCCACACATTTCTGACATTAGTCTGGTCAATCGACTGCTTCCAATGCATTTACATCCTTGCTTAAACAAGATGACCAATACTGTACACTGTACTCCAGATGTGGTCTCACTGGTGCTCTGGATAACTGAAGCATAACCTCCATATTTATGTCATCAATTACCCCCTCAAATGCTAGCTTTCCTAATTACTTGCTTTACCTGCTTACTAGCTGTTTGTGATTCATGCAAAAAACAAAGAACAGCACAGGAACAGGCCCTTCGGCCAACGCTGATCACATTGTCCTATCGAGACCAACCGCTTATATCCCTCTATTCCCGTCTGTTCATGTGTCTATCCAGATAAGTCTTAAATGTCACTAACGTGTCTGCCTCAACCACCTCACTTGGCAGCGCATTCCAGGCCCCCATCACCCTCTGTGTAAAAAGACTTCCCCCAACATCTGCACTGAACCTTTCCCCCTTATCTTGAGCTTGTGCCCCTTGTAATTGTCATTTCTGCCCTGGCAAAAATCTCCCAACTGTTCACCCTATCCACACCCCTCATAATTTTATAAACGTCTATCAGGTCGCACCTCAGCCTCCGTCTTTCCAGGGAGAACAATCCCAGTTTATTCAATCTCTAGAACACCCAGATCCCTCTGCGTCTCAGAGCTCTACAATCTCTCACCATTTAGATAATCTGCTTCCCTTTTATTCTTCCTGCCAAAATGTTCTGTCCTACCAGCAGTTCAAACCTGAGTAGAGGGAGCAGCACAGAGGTGTACAGTGCAAGTGAGTCATCCTGGGAGTCCTCAACTTGAAATTCTTTTTTATTCATTCGTGGGAAATGGGCATTGCTGGATGGCCAGCATTTATGGCCCAGTCCTTGTTGCCCTTGAACTGAGTGACTTGCGAGGCCATTTCAGAGGGAGTCACATGTAGGCCAGACCGGGTAAGGAGAGCAGATTTCCTTCCCTAAAGGGCATGAGTGAACCTGATGGGTTTTTTTTACGATAATCAACAATGGTTTTATGGTCATCAATAAATTCTTAATTCCAGATTTTTTTCATTGAATTCAAATTCCACCAACCGATGTGGCAGGATTCGAAGCCTGGTCCCCAAATCATTAGCTGAGTTTCTGGATTAATAGTTCAGCAATAATACCAACAGTCATCACCTCCCCTAGTTCAACATGGAGTGTAGGAGAACAAGTCAGGAGCAGCACTGGGCACCCTAAAACTGAGGTTCCAACCTGTAACATGGGACTATAAGCACGCTGAACAGCAGAAGCAGAATGTTCCAGGCAGGACCAAGCGATCCCACAAACAACGGATCAGATCAGAGCTGCAGTCCCCCCACATCCAGTCGTGAATGGTGGGGGACAATTAAACAAATCACAGCTCCAAAAACATCACCATCCTGAATGACTGGGGAAAGAAGTGGATCAGTGCAAAGAACTGTGATTTGTGTTTGGTGATCGCGGATGTGTTACTGATGCCTTCCATGGATTCCAAGGCCAGGAAAGACACTCTGGAAGGTGTGGGGAGTTGGAACTTGCCCAGGAGAGTAACTGAAGGTATGAAAACTGAAATAATCCAGAGTTAGAAAGGAGAAAAGGGCCACAAAAATGCAGCAATTAGTAACAAGACATTGATTAATCTTTTCTTGTCCTGGAGAAATGAAGGTCCCAGCTTTGTGTCTGAAATAATATTAGTTAATTTGACATTTATCCAGAGAATTAAACTCCAGCCCAGTTATAGCGATCACTAACATCAGCGAAAACACACCCCAACTGTCAGAATGAAGACTGTTCAGTCCTGGATGTGATTAACAGCAGAATCCAATTCCCCCAGACACTTGTCAATTTGCTGGTGTGTTAGAAGATGGGTTGACTGAGTGAATCCCATCTCACACTCAGAGAAGGTGAACGGTCTCTCTCCATTGTGAGTGTGTTGGTGTCTCAGCAGGTGGGATGAGTGAGAAAATCCCTTCCCGCACTCAGAGCAAGTGAACGGTTTCTCCCCGGTGTGAATGTGCTGGTGTGTTCGCAGGTTGGATGAGCGAGTGAATCCCTTTCCACAGTCAGAGCAGGTGAATGGTTTCTCCCCGGTGTGAATGTGCTGGTGTGTTCGCAGGTTGGATGAGCGAGTGAATCCCTTTCTACAGTCAGAGCAGGTGAACGGTCTCTCCCCGGAGTGAACTTGTTGGTGCCTAAGCAGAATACTGGAGGTCTTAAAGCTCTTCTCACATTCAGAACATTTGAAAGGTTTCTTATCCGAGTGAACAAGTTGGTGTGATCTGAGGCTGCTTAAATAAATGAATCCTTTTCCACACAAGGAGCAGGTGAACGACCTCTCCCCAATGTGAACTCGCTGGTGTTTCTGGAGGCTGGATAACAGAGTGAATCCCTTCCCACACACTGTACATCTGAATGGCCTCTCCTTGTTGTGAACTCGCTGGTGTATCAGCAGATCAGTTGTGGTTTTATGACTCTTCTCACATTCGGAACATTTGAAAGGTCTGTTATCAGTGTGAACCAGTCGGTGTGTAGCGAGGTGGGATAATCGTGTGAATCCCTTCCCACACACACAGCAGGTGAATGGCCTCTCCCCAGTGTGAGTGCGTTCGTGTTCAATGAGGTTCTGTGATCGTTTAAACAGCTTCCCACAGTGAGAGCAACTGAACTGTCTTGCAATGTGAACAATCTGGTGCTTGACCAGGTCCTCAGAGCTTTTAGAGTTGTTATCGCTGTCAGAGTGGTTAAAAAGCCTCTCTTCAATGTGAATTTGCTGGTGGGTCAGCAGGTGGGATGACTGAATGAATCCCTTCCCACACAGAGAGCAGGTGAATGGTCTCTCCCCAGTGTGACCGCGGCGATGTATTTCCAGCAGCGATGGGTAACTGAATCCCTTCCCACAGTCCCCACATTTGCATGGTTTCTCCATGGTACAGGTGTCCTTGTGTCTCTCTAGGTTAAACAATCTGTTCAAGCCTTGTCCACACAAAGAACTTGTGTATTATTTCTCAGTAAGGGAATCAAGAGTCATGGGGTTAAGGCAGGAAAGTGGAGTTCAGGATTATATCAGATCAGTGAATAGTGGAGCAGACTCAATGGGCCCAATGGCCTAATTCTGCTCCAAGATCTTCTCATCCTTTGGCTCTCTGCTGTGAATAGTGAGATTTTTAAAAACAATCAGGCTGTGTAACTGGTTAAAGCTCTTTCCACAGTCAGTTGACTGGAACACTCTCACTTGGGTGTGTGTGTAAGTCTTGGTGCTTTTCCAGTCACAGTGATGTTTGAAATCTTTCCTCATCGCCAAAACAGAAAAACATTTCTCCTTCCACATTTAAAGGTTGATGATATTCAGGTCCTGATGAATTGAGGGACTCTGTCAGCTCTTGATGTGATGTTTGGTTTCAGTTTCCCATCTGCAATTCATCGCCCTTGTGGACCTTGTAAAAGACATTGACAGAGTCAGTATCGTTGTCAGCACAGGACAGAAATTCAGAACAGACAATTCTAGTTTCTATGGAATATTCTTTTATCTTTTGTTTCCCCAATCTTGTGGTCCAATCAAACTTCCATCTCAACTAAACCAGAACTTTGTTTCCAGTGTCTATGAGACACTCTGTACCCTGAGTTGTGGAGTTTTCGAGTGTTCCAGTCAACACTGCACGATTCTTCTCCAGGACCACAAGAGCATGGACAAGACCACGGAAGAGCAGCCAACAGCTAAGTGACCCCATGTTGATCTACAAATCACTGTTTTAACCAGCCCCAAGAGCAGGTCCAGGAAAAGATCCTCTGACCTCCCAAGCCTCCTCCACATGGGCAGCCAATGATTAGGAGCGTGGGGCAGAATAGAAGTGTAACTAAAAGTGGAGAAGCAGCTCCTTCAGGGACAGCAACCTCTCACACTGAATATGTACATGGTTCATGGACTCCTGTAAACATCAGCTGCAGGCTGGAAGCGGGTGAAACTGTTTAGACACCTGTTGCCCAGTTTGGTGGGAGGCACGGTAACACAGTGGTTAGACCTGGCTTCAGTTCCCGGATTGGGTCACTGTCTGTGTAGAGTTTGCAGATTATCCCTGTGTCTGTGTGGGTTTCCTTCAGGTGCTCAGGTTTCCTCCCACAGTCCGAAAGATGTGCTGGTTAGGTGCACTGGCCATGCTAAATTCTCTCTGTGTACCTGAACAGGTGTCGGAGTGTGGCGACTGGGGGATTTTCACAGTAACTTCATTGTAGTGTCAATGTAAACCTCCTTCTGACACTCATCAATAATATTCACGCTGATGTGCTGGAAACTGGGACCCGGGAGGAACTGTAAAACCTAAGCCCCGCCCTCACTGTTGCGTCATGAAGACCCTGGCGCATGCGCCTCTCGCTGATCCAAGATGGTGGCCGTTAGACTGGACTTGGGTTTCGGGGGGAAAAAAGATCCGGAGCTGCAAACACAAATCTCAATCGGGGTTTGAGGCGCCCGCCAGGTGTTTAGAAACTCTTCTTCTCCAGAGCCGGCTCCATCGCTCCCTCAGAGTTTCCGCTTCCTTCCCCGTGGCAAAGAGACAAAAAGAGAAACTCACCCCATCGCCATGACTGACAGTGCGCATGCCCCAATACTGGGTGATAAGACGGCTGCGCAGTACCTTCCTCTGGTGTAAATAGAGGGCATTCACCACCGCGGCGAATGCTGGGTAAACCCTCCGTCATTGAAAGTCGTTATTATTGACCGGTGATATTTTTGCTGTGATGTGGAGATTGGGAGGAAGGTCGAAAAAGCTGTGCACAGATCCTTCATTCATCAGAAAGAACAGAAGTGGGAACTGGTGGATAATTTTGATTTATTATTGTCACATGTTATGGTTTACAGTGAAAATTATTATTTCTTGCGCACTGTACAGACAAAGCATTCCATTCATAGAGCAGATAGGAGAGAAGGAAAGAAAAGGGTGCAGAATGTAGTGTTACAGTCATATCTAGGGTGTAGCAAAAGATCAACTTAATATAAGGCAGCTCCATTCAAAAGTCTGATGGCAGCAGGGATTAAGCTGTTTTTGAGTCAGTTGGTACCTGATCTCAGACTTTTGTATCCTATTTCCCAATGGAAGAAGGTGGAAGAGAGTGTGTCCGGAGTGCGTGGGGTTCTTTTTTGATTTGATTTATTATTGTCACATGTATTAGTGTACAGTGAAAAGCATTATTCCTTGTGCACTATACAGACAAAGCATACTGTACATAGGGAAGGAAAGGAGAGAGTGCAGAATGTAGTATTACAGTCACAGTTGGGCTGTAGAGAAAGATCAAATTAATGAGAAGTAGGTCTATTCAAAAGTCTGATGGCAGCAGAGAAGAAGGTGTTCTTGAATCGGTTGGTACATGATCTCAGACTTTTGTATCTTTTTCTTGGTGGAAGAAGGTTGAAGAGAGTATGTCCGGGGTGTGTGACATTCTCGATTATGTTGGCTGCTTTTCCGAGGCAGCGGGAAGTGTAGATGGAGTCAATGGATGGGAGGCTAGTTTGTGTAATGAACTGGGCAAATGCCCCAAAGTTTTCCACAAACAGCAGCAAAATCCAACCACTTCAGTCAAATGTAAACTCAGAAGCTGGTGTGACTGAGTGAAGTATTTATTTGAGTAACTGTCAGGATTGTTTTCTCATGGATATTCCAAGTCATTTTTTAAATCATTCAATTGATTCTAGTCGTTGGCTAGACGAGCATTTATTGCCCATTCTTAATTGCCTTTGAAAAGCTGGTGGTGAGCTGCCTTCTTGAATCGCTGCAGTCTATGTGGCGTAGGTACATCCACAGTGTTGTTGGGGAGGGAATTCCAGGATGTTGATCCAATGACATTGAAGGAACAGTGACATATTTCCAAGTCAAGATGCTGAGTGGCTTGGAGGGGGACTTCCAGGTGGTGGTTTTCCCATCTGTCCACTGTCCTTGTCCTCCTGGATTGTTGTGGTCATTGGTTTTGTTTCTTTGTTTTCCTTTCATCTGCGGAATTTGCTACCCCAAAGTGCGGTGGATGCTGGGCAGTGAGTAATTTAAGGAGGAGTTGGACAGATTTTTAATTGGTAATGGGTTGAAAGGTTATGGGGAGAAGGCAGGAAATGGGGATGAGAAGCATATCAGCCATGATTGAATGGCAGAGCGGACCCGAGGGGCCGAATGGCCTAATTCTGCTCCGATATCTTATGAACTTGCAGGTTTCATACAGATTTGCAATATACAAAAAATTCTTTGGAAGTGGACATTACTGACAAGGCCCAGGTATCTGTAATGAATTACTATCACAGACAGTCATGTGTTGCCAATCGCCACTTGTCCTTTGTGATGGTGATAGTTGGCCTTCTTCTTGAACCTCTGCAGTCCATATAGTAAAGGTGCTCCCACAATGCAAGAGTATTAGAATTTGAACCCAGTCACATTGAAGGGACAGTGATATTTGTCCAAGTCAGGGAGTTGTGTGGTTTTCCCATGTCCCAGCTGCTCTGGTACTTCCAGGTGGGAAAGATTGTGGGTTGAGGAGATTCTGCCAAAATCCTGGTTGAGTTGCTGATGTATAAAGTCTCTCTCCGTCACCCTCCTCCCGACCTCTCCCTCTTCACGCACAAAGGCTGGATTCTTGTTGTAGGCTCTGAAGAGGTGGAGGGTTCCTTTCCCTCAGTGCATTGGTAAACAGTTTGAGGCTTTGTCACAATCCAGCAGCTTTCATATCCACTATGTCCTAGTCCCAATCCCACAATTTACCAGATTAGATCAACTCAGTTTCACATTTTGTCTTTGTATATTTATGGCTTGTCTCTCATGTTTCCCTCTTTCTGTTTTCAATTCATTTTTCAGGGGATTAGAAGGTGAGGAATTACAGACAATTGTAAATCAAGGATCACATCAAGATCTGACAGAGAGCTTTGATTCATCAGGATCTAAATATCATAGGCCATTAAACATGGAAGAAAAAAGCACCATTCACAGTGGGGAGAAACCATACACATGTTCTGTGTGTGGACAAGGCTTCAAACGATCGTCTGGCCTGTCAAGACACAAGCGCAGTCACATCAGGGAGAGACCGTATAAATGTGGAGACTGTGGGAAAGGATTCAATTACCCAGTTGGCCTGGAAAATCACCGACGCACTCACACTGGAGAGAGACCTTTTACCTGCCCTGTGTGTGGGAAGGGATTCACTCAGTCAGCTGGCCTGTTGATACACCAGCGCATTCACAGCAGGGAGAGGCAGTTCACCTGCTCCAAATGTGGAAAAGGATTTACTCAGTCATCGGCCCTGCTGATGCATTGGCACACTCACACAGGGGAGAGGCCATTCACCTGCTCCGTGTGTGGGAAGGGATTCACAGATTTCTCTGCCCTGCAGAGACACCAGCGAGTTCACACCGACAGGAGAGAGTTTAAATGCACTGAGTGTGGAAAGAGTTTTAAAACTCCACGCACACTGCGGGAGCACCAGTACATTCACACCGGTTCCACACCGTTCAGCTGCTCCCACTGCCAGAAGGGGTTCAGGACATCATTCCACCTTGTGGCACATGAGCGCATTCACACTGGAGAGAGGCCATTCACCTGCTCTGAATGTGGGAAGGGATTTAACTGATCATCCAACCTGCAGAAACACCAACGAGTTCACAGTGAAGAGAGACCGGTTAAATGTCCAGACTGCGGGAAGGGCTACAAAAGTTCTGAGGAACTGCGATGCCATCAACGTGTTCACTCTGACGAGAGACCGTTCACGTGTTCTCACTGCGGGACTGGCTTCAGGCGATCAGGCGACCTCACTGTACACCAGCGAATTCACAGTGGGGAGAGACCGTTCACCTGCCCTGTGTGTGGGAAGGGATTCACTTGTTTATCCTCTCTCACTTCACACCAACTTGTTCACACAAATGAGAGACCATTCAAATGTTCTGACTGTGAGAAAACGTCTGCTCGCACACCAGTGAAATCACTCTGAGGACAAACCGTTCACCTGCACTGAGTGTGGGAAAGGATTCACCCGGTCATCCATTCTGCTGAGACACCAACAAGTTCACAGTGAGGAGAAGCCGTTCACTTGTTCGATGTGTGGAAAGAGATTCACCCAGTCACACAACCTGGTGAGACACCAGCGAGTTCACCAGTGATCACAGGGGTGTGATTCTGCTGTTATTGCTGCTGTTAATTACATCCCAACTAAATAACGTTTATACTGATAGTTGGAGTTTTTCTGATGTAAATCAGCCCTGTTGGACTTGGAGAATGCCCCACAGCATCTCTCATTCATGTGTCAATAAATCTTCACGCCTGCAGGCCTTGTTTTAAATTTAAATCACTCAGAAACTGTATTGAACTAAAGATGAATAATAAACAGATCACAGTCCAATCCACCCCTGTGTGAATGTGCCGATGTATCAGCAGGCCGAGGACTAAAGTCTGTTTTGTAACTTCAGGATAAGGATTTGAAAGCTCTGAATGTTGGTTCTCTCATATGTAGGCTGGAGCTATTTGATAGGCAGGATGTTAATAGCTGTAAACTTGTCAGATGTCGAAAGAATTACTATTGGAGTAAACTCACCCATTTATAACCTCAGACTCTGGTCCCTAGTGTGATGAACAGGTAACACAGTGGAATAGCAGGATGAATATGTGGGGCTACGGGGATAGGGCCTGGGTAAGATGCTCTGTTGGAGAGTCGGTGCAGACTCGATGGGCCCTGTACCGTTGTGCATTTACCCTGCTAACCCCCTAACGTACACATCTTTGGACGCTAACAGATAATTTAACATGGCCAATCCACCTAACCTGCACATCTTTGGAATGTAGGAGGAAACGGAAGCACCCAGAGGGAACTCAGACACAGGGAGAACGTACACAGAAACCCACTGCTGTCAGGCAGCAGTGCTAACCACTGTTCCACCGTGCAGCCCTTCATCTGCTGCTGAATCCCACATCCACACATTACTGCCAGACTTGACAATTTCAACACATTCCTGACTGGTCTCCCACACTCTGTAATTTTGAGATAATCCAAAATGTCCCCATGTCTTGCAGACGCTTCCTCCATCTCCACAACCCCCTCTTCTAATTCTGGACCTCTGTGCAGCCCCTTTGCAATTCCTGCAGCATTGCTGGCCTGCGGACTAATGTATGGTTCAATCCCCATTCCAGCTGAGGTCGGTGTTGGAGCTGTCTCCTCACCCTGCCCAAGAGTGGATGGTAACGGCAGCCTGCTACTGACACAAACTGCCAGGGAAACAGCTCTGGATGACACATCAGCAGACATTTGGGGTTCCAAATGCTTGAAAACTGTTAACCTGTGTGAAATTGAGGTGTATTACAGACTAATTTAAATATAGGATCAGTGTCATTGCTTATTTCCTCACTGCTATAAACAGCGGAATTCTCACTTTGTAAACCTCAGCTTGAAGGAATAAAGTGAATAAATTGGGATATTAACTTTTACCATTATCCATCTGAAGCCAATGGACTCCCTTTTCCCCGCCCTGATGTGACACTGAATCTTCTTAGGTTTGAAGAAGAAACTTAACCTCAGAGCACTGGGCGGTACAGTGGCCCAGTGGTTCGCACTGCTGCCTCACAGTGCCAGGGATTTGGATTTGATTCCCGGCTTGGGTCACTGTGCACATTTTCCCCGTGTCTGTGGATTTCCTCCGGGTGCTCCGGTTTCCTCCCACAGTCCAAAAGATGTGCTGGTTAGGTGCATTGGCCAAGCTGAATTCTCCCTCAGTGTACCCGAACAGGTGCCGGAGTGTGGCGACTCGGGGATTTTCACAGTAACTTCATTACAGTGTGAATGTAAACCTACTTGTGACTCATAAATAAACTTTACTACTGGCCTCAGTACCCGAGACCTGGCAGGATGGCAAGAATGGCCTGGGGCTCCAGTGAGGTGTACTGGAGGGGCTGGAGTGGGCAAGAGGTGACACTGGGAGGAGCAGCAGCTGGGAGGCCTACAGCGACCTCTGGTGGACAGGAGGGGATGATGTGGAGATGCCAGCGTTGGACTGGGGTGAACACGGTAAGAGGTCTCACAACACCAGGTTAAAGTCCAACAGCTTTATTTGGTAGCAAATACCATTATGGTTAGGTGCATTGGCCATGCTGAATTCTCGCTCAGTGTACCCGAACAGGTGTACCCGACTCAGGAGAAACCTGACAGTTTAAAAGTGATGTGGAGATGCCGGCATTGGACTGGGCTGAACACAGCTTTTGCGCAGACTGCACTGCTGCTGTTTCCCCTCCTGTAAGAAGTCTCACAACACCAGGTTAAAGTCCAACAAGTTTATTTGGTAGCAAATACCATAAGCTTTCGGAGCGCTGCTCCTTCGTCAGATGGAGTGGAAATCTGCTCTCAAACAGGGCACAGAGACACAAAATCAAGTTACAGAATACTGATTAGAATGCGAATCCCTACAACCAGCCAGGTCTTAAAGGTACAGACAATGTGGGTGGAGGGAGCATCAAACACAGGTTAAAGAGATGTGTATTGTCTCCAGACAGAACAGCTAGTGAGATTCTGCAAGTCCAGGGGGCAAGCTGTGGGGGTTACTGATGATGTGACATAAATCCAACATCCCGGTTGCGGCCGTCCTCATGTGTGCGGAACTTGGCTTTCAGTTTCTGCTCAGCGACTCTGCGCTGTCGTGTGTCGTGAAGGCCGCCTTGGAGAACGCTTACCTGAAGATCCAAGGCTGAATGCCCGTGACTGCTGAAGTGCTCCCCCACAGGAAGAGAACAGTCTTGCCTGATGATTGTCGAGCGGTGTTCATTCATCCAAAGTCCAAAGACGTGCGGGTTAGGTTGATTGGCCAGGTTAAAAATTGCCCCTTAGAGTCCTGAGATGTGTAGGTTAGAGGGATTAGTGGGTAAATATGTGGGGGTAGGGCCTGGGTGGGATTGTGGTCGGTGCAGACTCGATGGGCCGAATGGCCTCCTTCTGCACTGTAGGGTTTCTATGATTTCTATGATCCGTTGTCGTAGCAGTTTAAAAGTGGCCAACTCTGGCTGCTGGCTGATAAAAACCTCCCAGAAGGTTCGGCAGGACAAACATAACCTGTCGGTGGACTGTGCTAAGAGAAAAAAAGGTGAGAGCCCCCTGAATATGCAAGTGGCCAAAAAGGCAGACGCACCAGTGATCGAATCATCAGAAGGACAAAGGACAGTAAACAGACCAGCAGGGAGTCAATGGCCACAGAAATCGGCCCATCCACAGAAGACATTGAAATAACGACCCACGGGGGTTCACGGCAGTTCCAGCCTTTTGTGTGTGGACTTGACTAAATTAAACTGAAACTGCCGGTGATCGAAAGCCCCATTGTCCTTGAAAATCACCTACGGGGGCAGGGAAGGTGTTTTTGTCAAATTGAGCTGAGAGTCAAACAAGCAGAACCAAGCTCTCTTCCAGAATCACAAGCAGGGACACAGACAAGCAGGACCAAGCTCTCTTCCAGAATCACAAGCAGGGACACAGACAAGCAGGACCAAGCTCTCTTCCAGAATCGCAAGCAGGGACACAGACAAGCAGGACCAAGCTCTCTTCCAGAATCGCAAGCAGGGACACAGACAAGCAGGACCAAGCTCTCTTCCAGAATCGCAAGCAGTGACACAGACAAGCAGGACCAAGCTCTCTTCCAGAATCACAAGCAGTGACACAGACAAGCAGGACCAAGCTCTCTTCAGTTTCGACCCTGCACTAAGACATTTGAGCCGACCACAAAGGAACCCCTTTTAGAATTGTGAGTATCCCAGCCAACCTTGTGAAGCTCCCGAGGATAGGATAGAGGTTGAGGCAAGGGGAGGGGTGGTGTATTGTAATTTTAAACTTCAGTAATACGTTGTACCCATTAGCATTTCTCCCATAGTGCAGTATAAAGTATAAGTTTTATTCCTGTGTGGTGGGGTATTGAAGAGGTTGATTTTATTATTAAATAAATCACTGTAAGTTTTGAAACTCGTTTGGAGTCCGTCTTGCCTCTTGTTCTCTCATCAGTGCACTCTGACGAGGTCACAGTTTCAATATCCCTTACCATAAATCCGGAGTCTGGAACCGAGGGTGATCTGAGTGATTCGAACCCGCTCACTCAAAGGAGACTGCTGGTCAGGAGATAAAGAACAGAGTCTCTCTGTTCTCTCTCTTGGAGACCTACTCGAGTGGAGTGGGTGCAGGGTGGCCGTTGTCCCACCGACAAGGGAGAGAATCACTCAGGCCTTGGTGGCGGTTTTGGGATGGCTGTGTGATATAAGTATCAGGTTACCGGTCAGGTATAAACGGTGAGCCTGGTTCAGCGCTCTCTCCTGTGGACTTGCCCCAGTGCAGCATTCCCCAGCCTTTGAAATTTCAAGGCCTGTAAGAGAGAGACACTCACAGCTATCGGCAGACCCTCAAACATCGGCCTGTAAGTGGAGTAACAAGGAAGATCCCGCTACATCCCTCCCTCCAATAAGAACCATTCACTGAGCACAGCAGTTTCACCCTCATTCCCACAGTCTGTATTCCAGCCTTTATCACATCCACTCTGCTCCCAGATACTTTACACCATTAGATATTACAATTCAAACTTTATAATCTCTACAATTTACTATTTGTTCAAGGAGATTAGGGCGGCATGGTGGCACAGCGGTTAGCACTACTGCCTCACAGCGCCACGTACCTGAGTTCAATTCCTGGCTTGGGTCACTATCTGTGCAGAGTCTGCATATTCTCCCTGTGTCTGCGTGGGTTTCCTCCGGGTGCTCCGGTTTCCTCCCACAGTCCAAAGATGTGCTGCTTAGGTTGACTGGCCATGCTAAATTGACCCTAGTGTCAGGAGGATTAGCAGGTTAAATATGTGGAGTTACGGGGATAGGGCCTGGGTGGGATTGTGGTTGGTGCAGACTCGATGGGCTGAATGGCCTTCTTCTGCACTGTAAGATTCTACGATTCTATGAGTTCACAAAATTAAAGTTAAAAGTTAAATTTATTTATTAGTCACAAGTAAGGCTTACATTAACACTGCAATGAAGTTACTGTGAAATTCCCCGAGTCGCCACACTCCAGCACCTGTTTGGGTCAATGCACCTCAATAGCGCATCTTTCAGACGGTGGGAGGAAACTGGAGCACCCGGAGGGAACCCACACAGACACGGGGAGAACGTACAGACTCCACACAGACAGTGACCCAAGCTGGGAATTGAACCCGGGTCCCTGGCACTGTGAGGCAGCAGTGCAGACAGACAGTCAAGAAATCATCAATTCCACTCCCACCCAGAGCGATGGGGATATATTTAGAGTAACAGTTTTAACAACACCAGGTTAAAGTCCAACAGGTTTATTTGATAGCAAATACCATTAGCTTTTGGAGCGCTGCTCCTTCGTCAGATGGAGTGGAAATCTGCTCTCAAACAGTGCACAGAGACACAAAATCAAGTTACAGAATACTGATTAGAATGCAAATCTCTACAGCCAACCAGTTCTTAAAGATACAGACAATGTGAGTGGAGGGAGCATTAAGCACAGGTTAAAGAGATTCGTATTGTCTCCAGACAGGACAACCAGCAAGTCCAGGAGGCAAGCTGTGGGGGTTACTGATAGTGTGACATCAAGCCAACATCCCGATTTAGGCCGTCCTCATGTGTGCGGAACTTGGCTATCAGTTTCTGCTCAGCGACTCTGCGCTGTCGTGTGTCCTGAAGGCCGCCTTGGAGAATGTTTACCCAAAGATCAGAGGCTGAATGCCCATGACGCACTTCAGTGGTCACGGGCATTTGTCAGGAGAGAAAAGTGCTGACGTTTCGAGTCCAGATGACCCTTTGTCAAAGACTGACCTCTGAAGAATTGAGAAAGGGAGGTGGAGAAGAACAAAATGAAAGATCTGCAAACTGACAAAATGTTTCACGGCCCAAGACCAAAGCGAGTGGTAATGGGACAAATAAAGATACAAAAGATGTTCTGGATGAGGTGTGAATAGCTGGTGAGCGATAGTCTGAATGTAAAGTAAAGAAAACAAGTGGGAAATGAGGTGAAAAAAGCAGCAACGAAACACAGAACACAATGGGGGGAGAGATTGTGGTGTAAAATTGTTGAGCTCAGTTTTGTTCTGAAGGCTGTAAAGTGTCTCTTTCAGTTGCGGGAAATAATATATT
This sequence comes from Mustelus asterias, assembly GCF_964213995.1. Classification (NCBI taxonomy): domain Eukaryota; kingdom Metazoa; phylum Chordata; class Chondrichthyes; order Carcharhiniformes; family Triakidae; genus Mustelus; species Mustelus asterias. Next base: position 218,328 of record NW_027590510.1, read on the forward strand.
TCCCAGTTCCGATGACAGGTCACATTCAGTCTGTTTCTCTCTCCACAGAGGCTGCCTGACTTGTTGAGTATTTCCAGCCAAAAGAGAAAACGCTGGAAAATCTCAGCAGGTCTGGCAGCATCTGTAAGGAGACAAAAAGAGCTGACGTTTCGAGTCCAAGTGACCCTTTTGACAAAAGCAGCAATTTGCTGTGAACTGGGCCGGGTTGAGGTTTTGAGTGACAGTCCTGGGGCGATATCAGGACAGGAACAGCCACAGATTCCCCCTTTTCCCTGGGACATTTCACTGGAGCTGTGTTGGTGAGTGTTTGTAATCTCTGTCTCACTGTCTCGGTAATGGGGGCAATTTCCAGCGTTTTCCGTTTGATGTCAACCAGAGAATGTGGAAGAATTGTCACACCCGAAACAGATGTCTCTTCCTCGGGACACCCCAGCTCGGGTCTCGTTGGGGGGGAGGAGGGGGAGGGGCGGGGGAGTTGGGGGCGGGGGCGGTGGGTAACGTTCACAATTTTGTGTTTATGTCTGGTGCGAATAATACTTTGGATTAAACGGAGAAGTTTTTTAAACTGAGGAGAGTAACTGCATTTGGGCGCTGACTTTAAACAACATTAACAAGCCCGGGCTGCTGGAGAAACATTTAGGGATTTGTGAGCAGTCAGTTCCGGCTGGTTTGAAGTGAAATCCTGTCGGTGCTGCGGCAAATCTGAACTCAAACCAGACAAACTGGAACCGCTGGGCTGGAGATTCCGGGTGTTGGGATGTGGGAGCTGGGGGAGGGGGAGATGGCGCTAAAACTCTGAGCCTGAGTTTCGAGCGGGATGTGAGCGGGATAAAGGGAAGGAATGACAGGGTTAATGTGGGAGTCAGGGACAATAGCAGAAGGTGGGAAGCTCTGGAAAGGAGCACGGAGGGTAAAGGCCATCAAAGAATGCGTGTTTAAATGAAGATAAAAGCAAAATACTGCGGATGCTGGAATCTGAAACAGAAAATGCTGGAAAATCTCAGCAGGTCTGACAGCATCTGTGGAGAGAGAATGGAGTTAATGCTTCCAGTCTGGATGATCACAGATGCGATCAGACCTGCTGAGGTTTTCCAGCACTTTCTGTTTTTGATTAACTGAAGGTTCAGCAGGGAAAGAAGCAGCGAACTGAACACACTGAACCCAGGGGGAGGGGGTGACCCAGGATAAGCTCAGTGAGGCTCTGCAATGTCCATCAACACATCCACATTCAGACCTTAGAGAGCCAAGGGGGAGGGGAAGGAGAAACTATTTGGGGCACAGCAGGAGGTCACCCCTCCCCCCCACTCTGTGGTTCCACAGACCCTCCCACACCTGGGCAGGGTTGGCTCGAGGTGCAGGAAGCTGCAAGCTGAGAGGCTGAGCTGTGAACTGGGCCGGGTTGGGGGTTTGAGTGACGGTCCTGGGACTATTTCAGGACAGGAACTGCCACAGATTCCCTCTTTTTCCTGGGACGTTTCAGTGGAGCTGTGTTGGTGAGTGTTTGTAATCTCTGTCTCACTGTCTCGGTAATGGGGGTGGGTTGTAGATTGCTGTGGGTGTTAGACTAAATAACCTCTCCTCATGCTGCCAGTTCCAGTCTGCAGACTCCATTTCTCAGTCCAGTTTGCTGCTCTGTCTCTCTGTACTTTGCTGCAGTGCTCCACATTCTGAGCAACATCCAGCTCATTGTTATCACCCGAAATTTGCGGCAAACTCCCTTCACTGTGACACAGCGGTTAGCACTGCTGCCTCACTGAGTCTGGGTTCGATTCCAGCGGTGGGTGACTGTCTATGTGGAGTTTGCACAGTAAGAAGTCTCAGAACACCAGGTTAAAGTCCAATAAGTTTATTTGGAATCAAAGCAAATCACTGCGGATACTGGAATTTGGAACTATGTTCTGTGGAACATCGTTTCCTCACTTGTTCCTGTGCAGCAGTAAATCCTCATCCTGAACACTTTCCCTCTTTCCTGTCCTGCCACCAACTCCCACACTGACCAACCAGCTCATATTTCAATGGATTGTCCCGTGTTTGAGTCCAGTGTGCCAGGCTGCATGGCGTATGGGCGCTGTTTCACCCATAAGATGGATGTGTGCAGCACCCTCTTCCAACTGTTCTGGCTGCCAACCAGCCCGTGCCCACCCACACAGCTCCAGCAGCACCGCACACAATACTGCTCACCTGCTCCGACAGACTCATGAAGGATGTCCTTTCATTTTCTCTGAGAGAGTTGGTCAGCCTGGCAAACCCAGTGTGAAATATCTTCACAAATCTTTTCTCCCACCTTCTATTCTGGCTGGGTTCAGTTCTCTTTTGTACAGATTGAAAATAAAATCAATTATTTTCTCTCCTGGTCCCTTGCAGGGAGCTGCAGCTTTTTACTGGGGGTGTTGGGGCCTCCAGCGGGTATTTGTGAATCCTCCCCGCCCACCTCCCAGGGTTTCCTTCCTTCCCAGAGATCAGAGTCCTCATTGATTTGAGGCCAAAGTGTAACCTCTTATTTATTGTCCCCCTCCCCCATCCTCTGATGTGAACCATCCTCCAGTGGCTGAGCCAGGATGGGGCCGTTAACCTGGGCCTGTTCCCGGGAGGGAGAAGCCCCGCAGCTGCAAACCAGGGAGCTGACAATGATTCTGAAGGGTTTGCGGATCCACAAAGTGTTTCCAAATCCTCCCAGCCACCGCCTAACGCTGACTCCGCTTCTCCGGGACAAACAAGCGCCAAGGACAGCAATGAGACTGCGCATGCTCCACATCACAATGCCCGGGGCTGATTGACAGCAACTCTGAACCAATAGGAAGAGGGGGCGGGGCTGGAGGACCGAGCGAGAGCGGCTGGTCCTCCAACCAATCGGAGTGAATGAGAGGCGGGGCCGGGCTGCGACTGAAGCATGCGCAGTGCAGGTAATGGCAACGGACAGACGGTTTTAACTTGGAAACGAGATCAATACGAGGTAGAGGGCGGCGCGCGGGGAATGATAAATGTGGCGGGTGGGTGGAGAGACTTTGTAAACATGTTGTTCAAACCCAAACCCCGGAAATGAACTTCCCGGTCCCCCCCTTTGTACCAAATGGAGCGGCAGCTTGTAGTGTTAGACCCGGGCTGACTGCCGCCATTGAGGCTGCATGTGGGAGGCCGGCAGGGATTGTGATTGGAGAGTGAAGCCCTGATGTCACAATGGAATGGGTGAGTGTGACGTCACAATGGAATGGGTGAGTGTGACGTCACAATGGAATGGGTGAGGGTGTGACGTCACAATGGAATGGGTGAGGGCGTGACGTCACAACGGAATGGGTGAGGGTGTGACGTCACAATGGAATGGGTGAGGGTGTGACGTCACAATGGAATGGGTGAGGGCATGACGTCACAACGGAATGGGTGAGAGTGTGACGTCACAACGGAATTGGTGAGGGTGTGACATCACAATGGAATGGGTGAGAGTGTGACGTCACAATGGAATGGATGAGGGTTCCAGATGAGCTGAGACTGGGCTGGAGTCGGGCGATGACACTGACATGTGGCCCGGTGGCACAGTGGTTAGTGCAGCTGCCTAACAGCGCCAGGGACCCGGGTTCAATTCCAGCCTCGGGTCGCTGTCTGTGCAGAGTTTCTACATTCATAGAATCATAGAATCCCTCCAGTGCAGAAGGAAGCCATTTGGCCCATCGAGTCTGCACCGACCACAATCCCACCCAGGCCCTACCCCCACTATTTACCCACTAATCCCTCTAACCTATGCATTTTAGGATTCCACGGGGCAATTTTTAACCTGGCCAATCAACCTAACCTGCACATCTTTGGACTGTGGGAGGAAACCGGAGCACCCGGAGGAAACCCACGCAGACACGAGGAGAACGTGCAAACTCCACACAGACAGTGACCCGAGCCGGGAATCGAACCCGGGACCCTGGAGCTGTGAAGCAGCAGTGCTAACCACTGAGCTACCGTGCCGCCCTCATTCTCCCCGTGTCTGTGTGGTTTTCCTCCGGGTGTTCCGGTTTCCTTCCACAGTCCAAAGATGTGCTGGTTAGACGGATTGGCCATGATAAATTGCCACTTGGTATCAGGGGGATTAACAGGTAAATATGTGGATAGGGCCTGGATGGGATTGTTGTCGGTGCAGGCTCGATGGGCTGAATGGCCTCCTTCTACACTGTATTTTATTATTCATTATTATTAATTACTATTAATGCTTCTATGAATGAAGGTGGTCTTGATGATGATGTGGACATGTGGCTGGAAGCTCATCTTGGGATGAACTATTTCACCCTGGTTGTGAACAGCCTGGTTCAGCCTCAGACAGTTGCCAGGAGGAGAGATAAAGTTGTTGGCGAGGGAGTGGAGTTTGTAGTGGGGACTGAACACAATGGGTTCAGTCTTCCCAGTATTTATATGAAATAAATTTCTGTTCTTTCAGTACTGGATGTCAGACAAGTCAGGATGGTGTGTGAGTTGGAGAGGAACTTGGAGCTGATGGTGTTCACAGGGTTTGGAAATTCTGTCAAAGTTCCTGTTGAGTTGTAGATGTATAAAATCTCTCTCCTCCCCTCCGCCTCTCCTACTTCTCTCTGTTTCCACTCAGAGTGTGGAGATGCCGGCGTTGGACTGGGGTAAGCACAGTAAGAAGTCTCACAACACCAGGTTAAAATCCAACAGGTTTATTTAGTTGCATAAGCCACTAGTTTTTGGAGTGCTGCTCCTTCATCAGGTGAGTGGGAGTTCTGTTCACAAACAGGGCATATAAAGACACAAACTCAATTTACAAGATAATGGTTGGAATGCGAGTCTTTACAGGTAATCAAGTCTTAAAGGTACAGACAAGGTGAGTGGAGAGACGGTTAAGCACAGGTTAAAGAGATGTGTATTGTCTCCAGCCAGGACAGTTAGTGAGATTTTGCAAGCCCAGGCAAGTCGTGGGGATTACAGGGAGTGTGACATGAACCCAAGATCCCGGTTAAGGCCGTCCTCATGTGTGATTGACAGATCCATGCTCACTGCTTCCTGCCCTGGACGCAGAGAACTGAAAATTTCCATGCAGGCTGCCAGACAGATAAATAGAACACAGAACATCGAACAAAGAACAGTACACCACAGAACAGGCCCTTCGGCCCACGATGTTGTGCCGAGCTTTGTCGACATTACTGGAGTAAAAATGTGTGGAATACACAGACCGAATTCACTTCATTCCCTTCAGTTGCTGCAAGTCCCCAATTTCCCCCAGAATGAGAAAATAAATGGAAAGGGGGAAACATTGATTTCCTCCCAGATGTTGCCCAGAGGAGGAAGTTTCACTCTGAAGCTCATTGGACAACTTCCGCATTGTGACGTCACGAGAGAGCCCTGCCTGAATCAGCCAATAGGAATCACTCCGCTCCGCGGTGACGTCTCTGGGTTCCAGTGTGCAGGCCCGGGTGCCCCGCCCCCACCCATTGTTCCCCTCCCCCTACACCACATCGAGCCAAGGTTTCCAGGCAACCGGCTGATGGCTCCGGCCAGAGCGAGAAGCTGCTCGGTGAGCTCCCCCTCCCCCCGGCCCGGGACTGCGCATGTGCGAGGGAGAGGGGAAGCTGCGCATGTGCAGGGGAGAACCCACCCTCTGATCTTCATGATCAGGTGTTGACCAATGGGAAGAGTTGGAGGACTGGAAGGACTCTGGACTTCCAGCCAATCAGAGCGCAGGCTTTGTGTGAATGAAGATTGATCTTCAGACAGACTCAAACTTCCTCCTGTCTCAAACATCTGTGAGTAAAACACTTTCTTTTCAACCCCCTTTCCATTTCTTTTCTCATTCTGGGGGAAATTGGGGAGTTGCAGCAACTGAAGGGAAAGGAAGTGAATCCAGGGAGGGTGCAGACTCTGGAAAGGTTGGCCCAGGTTTCTCTCTCTCTTAAACCAGAAAATGATCCATTTCTGCCCACTGTTTGCTGTTAGCCAATCTTCTACCACGCCAATATGTTATCCCCGCAGCATGAATTTTTATTTGCTGCAATAACCTTTCATGTGGCACCTCATCAAATGTCTTCTGGAAATCTAAGTACAGCGCATCCACCAGTTTCCCTTTATCCAATTCCCGATGGGGAATTTTATAAAATTGAACAACACATCAACTATCTCACTCTGTTAAGACCCGAGAATGAAGCCCAGCAGGACCCGAGGACAAGTCAGGGAATTCCCTGGGAATTGTGCTTTTTCAGAGTTCATCCCACACTTCTGTTTTCTGATTTCCAGCTGTTTCTGAGTTTGAACTGTATCCTCTATTGTGAACACCGAGGCAAAATACTTGTTCAATTCATCTCCCAGCTCCTTATTTTTCATTATCAATTCCTGGACTCACTTTCTATTAGACAGTTAAGAAATGAGGTGGAGCAAGTGACTGAAGTGTCAGTCAGGGAGCACTATTGGGAGCACCAATAGTTTCAAAATAGTTCTGGAAAAAAATAGGGCAGATCCACAGGTCAAGGCCCTAAACTGGAGCAGGGCCACTTTTGTGGGCATTAGGCAGGATCTAGCAGATGTCGATTAGGTGAATTTGTTTGAAGGGAAAGGAATGACTGGCAAATGGGAGGTTTTAAAAGTGTGATATCAAGAATCCAGGGGCAGTATATTCCTGTTAAGATGAAGGGAAAGAATGGTAAATTTAGGGATCTCTGGCAGACAAGGGACATTGAGGCTCTGGTCAGGTAAAAGAAGGAAGCATACATTGGGTTTAGGCAATCGGGGACAAGTGAATCACTCTGACTATAAAAAGTGTAAGAAAATACTGAAGAGGGAAATCAGGAGGACAGAAAGAGGGTCTGATATGGATCTGGCAGGTAAGATTAAAGAAAATTCCAAGAGGTTCTTTTGCTGTATTAAGAGTAAAAGGGTGGCTCGAGAGAGAATAGATCCCCTTAAAAATCAGTATGGCCATCTGTGTGTGGAGCCACAGGAGATGGGTGAGATTTTTAATGAATACTTCTCCTCTGTGTTTACTGCGGAGAGCACCATGGGTGCGAAAGAAATAAGGGAACCAAGTGGTGATGTCTTGGGCACACGCATGTTACTTGGGAAGGAGGTATCTGCAGCCTTATAAAAGCAAATTACTGCGGATGCTGGAATCTGAAACCAAGAGAGAAAATGGTGTTTCTTGTCTAAATGACCCTTTGTCAAAGCTCTGAAAAATCAGTTCTTTTCTCTCCATACAGGTGCTGCCAGACCTGCTGAGAATGGGGAGAGAGTGTGTGGGATGGAGACTTACAGCTTTTGGGGAATGAGAGAGGAAAGAATGTTCCATAGAAATTGTCTGTTCTGAATTTCTATCCTGTACTGACACTGATGACTTTTGGAAACTCATTTTACAGGATATTGAAAGAGGAATCACAGGCCGAAATCTCAAATGTCACGTCTCGATCTGACAGAGTCATATTCCTTGGGACCTCAATATCATCGGACTTTGAATCCAGAAGGAGAAATAATTGTCCAGTCTGTCGATTTGAAAAGAATTGAAATGTCAGTGTGAGTGAAAAAGTATCAACACTCTGACACACTTGAGTGAGAGTGTTCCAATGCACTGACTAAAGAGCTTTAACCAGTTACACAGTCTGAATAAATATCACACCATTCACAGCGGGTCGAGACTGTAATCTTGTTCTGTGTGTGGACGAAGTTTCAACTAATTGTCCACCCAAGAGAGAGGCAAGGACACCTGCATCATGGAGAAACCATGGAAATGTGTGGACTGTGGGAAGGGATACAGAGCCCCATCAGAGCTGGAAGTTCATCGGCGCAGCCACACTGGGGAGAGGCCATTCACCTGCTCTCAGTGTGAGAAGGGATTTAATCAGTTATCCAGCTTACGGACACACCAGCGAGTTCACACTGGGGAGAGGCCATTCACCTGCTGTCAGTGTGGGAAGGGATTTACTCGGTTATCCCACCTGCGGACACACCAGCGAGTTCACACTGGGGAGAGGCCATTCACCTGCTCTCAGTGTGGGAAGGGATTCACTCAGTTATCCAGTCTGCAGAGACACCAGCGAGTTCACACTGGGGAGAGGCCGTTCACCTGCTCTCAGTGTGGGAAGGGATTCATTGAGTTATCCAGCCTGCAGAGACACCAGCGAGTTCACACTGGGGAGAGGCCGTTCATCTGCTCTCAGTGTGGGAAGGGATTCACTCAGTTATCCAGCCTGCAGACACACCAGCGAGTTCACACTGGGGAGAGGCCATTCACCTGCTCTCAGTGTGGGGAGGGATTCACTTGGTCATCCAACCTGCAGTCACACCAGCGAGTTCACACTGGGGAGAGACCATTTACCTGCTCTCAATGTGGGGAGGGATTCACTCGATCATCCCACCTGCAGAGACACCAGCGAGTTCACACTGGGGAGAGACCGTTCACCTGCTCTCAGTGTGGGAAGGGATTCATTCGGTCATCCCACCTGAGGATACACCAGCGAGTTCACACTGGGGAGAGGCCGTTCACCTGCTCTCAGTGTGGGAAGGGATTCAGAGTTTCATCCCAGCTGCTGAGACATCAACAAGTTCACGAGTGATTCCCGGGGTAGGATTCTGCTGTTATTGTTTCTGCTCTCAGTTGCATCCAGGACTGTATTTTGTTCATTCTCACAGTTGGTCAATGGGAAGGGTCAGAGGGTTTCTTTGTGCTGGACTGGCTGGTCTCAGCCTCCAGTGGGCTGATGCTCTTTGAGTCTTTTTGTGAATACCTGGTTTCAAATGTCACAAGGATCACAGAGTGACAGGGTGTGAGGAAGTTTCGAGATATTTAGTCAGAAGAAAACAGAGGTTGGCAGTGCAAAGGTACATTTCTGAATGGAGGGCTGTGACAAGTGACATTCCTCAGCGATCAGTGCTGGGACTTTTGATGTTTGTAATATATATAAATGATTTGGAGGAAAATGTAACTGGTTTGATTGGTAAGTTTGTGGACGGCACAAAGGTTGGTGGAATTGCGGATAGCGATGGGGACCGGCAGAGGATACAGCAGGATATAGATCAGTTGGAGACTTGGGCGAAGAGATGGCAGATGAAGTTTAATCTGGATAAATGTGAGGTAATGCATTTTGGAAGGTCTAATACAGATGGGAAATATACAGTAAATGGCAGAACCCTTCAGAGTATTGATAGGCAGAGGGATCTGGGTGTACAGGTACACAGGTCATTGAAAGTGGCAATGCAGGTGGGGAAGATAGTCAAGAAGGCATACGGCATGCTTGCCTTCATCGGCCGGGGCATTGAGTTTAAAAATTGGCAAGTCATGTTGCAGCTTTATAGAACCTGAGTTAAACCGCACTTGGAATCTAGTGTTCAATTCTGGTCACCACACTACCAGAAGGATGTGGAGGCTTTGGAGAGGGTACGGAAAATATTTACCAGGATGTTGCCTGGTGTGGAGGGCATTAGCTATGAGGAGAAGTTGGAGAAACGTGGTTTGTTCTCACTGGAACAACGGAGGTTGAGGAGGGCAACCTGATAGAAGTCTACAAGATTATGAGGGGCATGGACAGAGTGGATAATCTGAAGCTTTTTCCCAGGGTGGAAGAGTCAATTACCAGGGGCATAGGTTTAAGGTGTGAGGGGCAAGGTTTAAAGGAGATGTACGAGGCAGGTTTTTTACACTGAGGGTGGTGGGTGCCTGGAACTCGTTGCCGGGGAAGGTAGTGGAAGCAGATACGATAGTGACTTTAAGATGTGTCTTGACATTGCTCCACCAATGACCCTCCCCCCATCATAAAGTCGAAAGCGGAGCTGTTCATTGATAACTGCAGTACTCATGGCTGAGAATGATACCAGGGATGAGGATTTTGTTTTATTCTTTCAGGGGATGTGAATGTGACTGGCAAGGCCAACATTCATTGCGCATCACTGATTGCTCTTGTAAAGAAAATGAGCCACTTTCTTGAATTGCTGCAATCCATCTGGTGTAGGTATACCCACAACGCTGTTAGGGAGTTCCAGGAATTTGATGCAGTGACAGAGAAGGAATGGTGATTGATTTTCAAGTCAGAATGGTGTGTGATGTGGAGTACAATTTACAGATGGTGGCATTCCCATACGCTGGCTGCACTTGTTTTTCAAGTGGTAGAAGTTAGGGTTTGGAACATTGAAGAAGGGAAAGGGTTAATGTTTTTTGTACTCAATGTATTTTGTGCCTAAAAGGTTGAACTTTGTACCTGGAATGTATCACAAACATAGCCCTTCCTTGTGGCGAGCCTCCTTTTTGTTTATATTGCTCCTGGTAGTAATATAAGCCATTTGTTCATGTCTTTCAGCTTTTACTTTTAGTATAAGCTATTTGTTCATGGTTCCCTTGCTTGTTTATATCATTCTGATAAAACAGACAGTTAAATATAGATGTTAGGGGATAAGTCTTTCTTTCTCGTAGGCTTGTGTATGATTTAAACAAAGGAAGCAAATGGTAGAGTGTGAGAATGGCCATTTGAAGGAGGACTCCCACTGGGACAGTTGCACTCAGTCACTCAGTCACTTCAAAGGAAACGCTGCGGGAAGAGCAGGGGACCAGAGGTGACACCTTGGCTTCGACTACCAGGAGAATTGTGCTTTATGACCCAAGGATACCAGATGGTCTCTAACCATGATCCAGAGACTATCAGAAGCTGTTAAAGGAACTATAATTTATGATCAAGGACTGTTAACTGGACTTTGCTTCATGACTTGTATTGGGAACCCTGATGTATAAATATCCATGCTTCTTGTGTTCAGAGAGAACTTTGGCTTCCGCTTTCAAGGGGTCAAGTTCTCCCATAAGCTTATGAGAATAAAGCATGACTGTATTTTGACTCATACCAGCCTATAGAGGTATATTTTCCGACTTCAAACATGCTGTGAAAACAGCCTTGGTGATTTCTTGCAGTGCATCTAATATGTGGGATGCACTGCCACCATTGTGGGCTAATGGTGGAGAGTGAATGTTTAAGGTGGTATTTGAGATGCTGATCAGGCGGGCTACTTTGTCCTGGATAGGATCTACAAAATTGTTGCAGATACACTCATCCAGGTAGGGAATATTCCACCTTACTCCTGATTTATACCTTGTGAATCATGGCAAGCCTTTGGGGAGTCATTAAGTGAGTAACCTGCCACAAAACTCCCAACCTCTGATCTGCTCTTGTAACCACAGTATTTAAATGACTGGTCAATGGTAACCCCAAAGTTATTGCTGGTGGGACATTCACTGATGGTAATGCCATTGAATATCAAGGGAAGATGGTTAGATTTTCTTGCTGGAAATAGATATTTCCTGATAATTATGTGGTGTCAGTATGAATTGACAATCAGCTCTAACCTGAATGTTGTCCGGGTCCTGCGCTGCATGCGGGCAGCTTCAGTATTCAGAGTTGTGAATGGTAATATACACTGCAATCATCAGTGAACATCCCCGTTTCCGACCCTACGGTGGGGAGACGGTAATTAATGAAGCAGCTGAAAATGATGAGGCCCAGGAGACATGAGGAACAACAAAATATATTTATATCGCGCCTTGAAATAATAAAACATCCAAGGAGCATTGTAAAATAAAGTATGATATTGAGCCACAAAGAAGATACTCGGTTAGATGACCAAAAGTTTGGTCAAAGTGGTAGATTTTAAGGGGTGTGTTAAATGAGTTAAGCGAGGTGGAGAGTTGGAGACGTGTAGGGATGGTATTCCAGAGGTTGGAGCCTAAGCAACTGAAGGTAGAGCTTGCACTGGTGAAGCAAGGTCAGGGACAAACTAAAGACCAGAATTAGAGCAGTGTAATATATTGAGGGTTGTGGGGCTTATAGGAGATTATAGATATTGGGACAGGCAAGGTCATGGAGTGATTTGAAACCAAGGATGAGAATTTTAATATTAAGTTGTTGCTTTACTGGGTGGATCATCGTGCACAAGGGTGATAGTGGAACAACACTTAATGTGAGTTTAAACATGGCCAGCAGAGTTTTAGATGAACCCTGCAGTGACCCTTGCAGTGATGACTGACCTCCAACAACCACAGCCATCCTCGTCTGTACCTGGTATATCCCCAACCGGTGGAGAGTTCCCCCCCCGAATCCCACCGACTCCAACCCTTAAAAGGTGAAGGGGGAAAAGTTTGTGCGGAACCGTTAGAAATGGCGGAGCTGCTTAATGAATACTTTACCTCGGTATTCACGGTGGAAAGGGATCTGGGTGGTTGTACTGCTGGTTTGCGGTGGACAGAAAGGATCGAGCATGTGGACATAAAGAAAGAGGATGTGTTGGAACTATTGAATGGCATCAAGGTTGGTAAGTCGCCGGGACCGGATGGGATGTACCCCAGGTTACTGTGGGAGGCGAGGGAGGAGATTGCGGAGCCTTTGGCGATGATCTTTGCATCGTCGATGGAGACAGGAGAGGTTCCGGAGGATTGGAGGATTGCAGATGTGGTCCCTATATTCAAGAAAGGGAACAGGGACAGCCCGGGAAATTACCGACCGGTGAGTCTAACCTCAGTGGTTGGTAAGTTGATGGAGAGGATCCTGAGAGACAGGATTTATGATCATCTAGAGAAGTTTAGTATGATCAAAAGTAGTCAGCACGGCTTTGTCAAGGGCAGGTCGTGCCTTACGAGCCTGGTTGAGTTCTTTGAAAATGTGACCAAACACATTGACGAAGGAAGAGCGGTGGATGTGGTCTATATGGACTTCAGCAAGGCGTTCGATAAGGTCCCCCATGCAAGACTTCTTGAGAAAGTGAGAGGGCATGGGATCCAAGGGGCTGTTGCCTTGTGGATCCAGAACTGGCTTGCCTGCAGAAGGCAGAGAGTGGCTGTGGAGGGGTCTTTCTCTGCATGGAGGTCAGTGACCAGTGGAGTGCCCCAGGGATCTGTTCTGGGACCCTTGCTGTTTGTCATTTTCATAAATGACCTGGATGAGGAAGTGGAGGGATGGGTTGGTAAGTTTGCTGACGACACCAAGGTAGGTGGTGTTGTGGATAGTTTGGAGGGATGTCAGAAGTTGCAGCGAGACATAGATAGAATGCAAGACTGGGCGGAGAAGTGGCAGATGGACTTCAACCCGGATAAGTGTGTGGTGATCCATTTTGGCAGAACCAATGGGATGAAGCAGCAGTATAAAATGAAGGGTACCATTCTTAGCAGTGTAGAGGATCAGAAGGACCTTGGGGTCCGGGTCCATAGGACTCTTAAATCGGCCTCACAGGTGGAGGATGCGGTCAAGAAGGCGTACGGCGTACTGGCCTTCATTAATCGAGGGATTGAGTTTAGGAGTCGGGAGATAATGCTGCAGCTTTATAGGACCCTGGTTAGACCCCACTTGGAGTACTGCGCGCAGTTCTGGTCACCTCATTACAGGAAAGATGTTGAAGCCATTGAAAGGGTGCAGAGGAGATTTACAAGGATGTTGCCTGGATTGGGGGGCATGCCTTATGAGGATAGGTTGAGGGAGCTTGGTCTCTTCTCCCTGGAGAGACGAAGGATGAGAGGTGACCTGATAGAGGTTTACAAGATGTTGAGAGGTCTGGATAGGGTAGACTCTCAGAGGCTATTTCCAAGGGCTGAAATGGTTGCTACGAGAGGACACAGGTTTAAGGTGCTGGGGGGTAGGTACAGAGGAGATGTCAGGGGTAAGTTTTTCACTCAGAGGGTGGTGGGTGAGTGGAATCGGCTGACGTCGGTGGTGGTGGAGGCAAACTCGTTGGGGTCTTTTAAGAGACTTCTGGATGAGTACATGGGATTTAATGGGATTGAGGGCTATAGATAGGCCTAGAGGTGGGGATGTGATCGGCGCAACTTGTGGGCCGAAGGGCCTGTTTGTGCTGTGGCTTTCTATGTTCTATGTAACCCTGCGTCGGTCCCTTTCTGCCAAACTCAGTCAAATGATGTCTTGATGGATTTTCTTTGTTCTTTTTTTTGTTTTTTTGTTTTCTTTGAGAAAACAAAATTTTCTTTGTTCTTCGTTCTGTTTGGAACATCCCAAATGCCCATCCAATTTCCTTTGTAATTGTTTATTGTCTCCACTTCCTCCACCCTCGTAGGCAGCGAGTTTCAGGTCATTACCATTCGCTGCATCAGAATATTCTTCCTCACATCTCCCCTCCCCGCTTGCATCTCTGACCCGAAACAAGAAATCTGTGTCCCCCTCGTCCTTGTCCCTTCAGCTAATGGGAACAGCTTTTCTTTGTCCACCTTATCTAAACCTGTCAGAATCTTGTCCACCTCTATCAAATCTCCCCTCAACCTCCTTTGCTCCAAGGAGAACAACACCAGCCTGACATTGACAATAAAGAACAAATGAACAGAATATGTTCCTGTCTAAAATCAAATGGGAATGTTTAATTTCTGTTTTAAAGATATTGTGAATATATTGTCCTGGACAATAAAGGAATCAGCTATAACTGAGCAAGAAGAAAACAGTTTCAATGTGGAATTGAGTGGAATATTCTCTCTGGATTTAAACAATGGAGGAACTACAAACATGGAAGAAAATAAATTTCAAAATGTGAACTCTGTACAGACTGTTTTCAAAATAGAACTTGAAAATTCACAAATGAACAGCAATGAAGACTCTCCTTTTGCAGGAGGAACTTTGGACTATAATTATTGTAAGAAGAAAACCGTCAGAAAAGACTGCAAGCAGTAATTTCCATCTTCAGTGGACTGAGATTCCTGGACATGGAACCCAGCAGTGTGCTGTTACCAAGCTGGACTTGTGAATGTGAAGTAGACAATGGAGGGATTATTGTGTCTATTGCAGGTTATAAGATAGATCAACACAGGAAAACAGTGGATTTAGGAACAGGAGGAGGCCATGTGGCCCTTCGAGCCTGCTCCACCATTCAATAAGATCATGGCTGTTGTTAAGATATACAGCATGTTGTATATTGTAATATTCTAAATGGGATATTATGAAGGTGATACATTTTCATTTCTTCCTGTTTTTGTTACAAAAATCTAATTTCATAATTCCTATGTTTTAGAAATAAGAATTAGTTGCAAGAATTGCTTTTAAAAAATGGAAAACCTGGGTTGAGAATCTGACAAAAACACCCTCAGGGAATTCGCAGTCACAAAGCATGGCCCATGTTGGTTTAAGAAGTCAAAACTCGAGAAGTAAGAACTGTAAAAAGTCAGCTGGATCTTTTAGCTGGAGACATTGGGTCTGACAATTATTGTACTGTTTTTGTTAGGTTCATTCTTCATGCAAACCTCAGGAAAAAAGGTTTAGTTTTGAAGCTAAATATCTGTCAGATATTCCACCTGGTCTCTGTTACCATGGAGATATGTGATTCAGGGTGGAGCCTTGGTTAGAATTAGACCATAAGATATAGGAGCAGAATTAGGCTATTTGGCTCATCGAATCTGCTGTGTCATTCGATCATGACTGATAAATCTCAATCCCATTCTCCTGCCTTTTCCCCGGAACCTTTGAGTCCTTTCCAATCAATGACCTGGTTCCAGCGGACAGTCTGCAGTCAGCTTGGAAGCCACCAGTTCTGGGACCAGGAGCTGTGAACCAGCTGTGGGACTAGAAGCCTAGAGGACCGTTGGAAACCAGGGGTGTTTCCAACATTTAAATGCCTCAGCAAGAATGCAGTGAAGCCCATGTTTAGACTGAGGAGTCCACAGTTTGAGAGCTTAAAGGAAAATTGGAGGCTTGTTTAGTGAAAAGATAATGGATGGACTCCCATAAACTCTTGGCCTCTTTTTAGGTCAAACCGAATAAACAAACTCAAATTAAGTCAGGACAAAGTAAAAGGGGCAGCTCCCCAAAAGGAGGGGGAACAGCCCGAACAAAAATCAAAGTACAAAGGAAACTTAAAAACATCAAATTAAAATGTGATTATCAGGGTCGATAACGCACCCCAACCCCTGCGGTGCCCAGCGGGCACGGAAGGCATCAACCGCGCCCGTGGACACCGCATGCTCCCTCTCCAGGGACACCTGGCTGTGAATGTACCCGCAGTAGAGGGGCAGACAGTCAGGATGGACGGCCTCCTCGATCGCCCGCTGCCTGGGGAGAATATCTGGTGTACTGGGGAGAATTAAAGTGAATTGTGGAGAGCTTTGACATACCTTTGGGATGGTCCTAGGACCAGAAGTGAATGAAACTTCAAGCTATCATTAAGTATAAAGAAACTCTTGGGGTGAAGTAAAAAAATAGAACTCGGTTTATATCATAAATCTTTATTGAGTGTAGTATTCAATTTGTAGTGTTGTCTTTTTAAATTTTATTTAAACATACAGTAAAGTTTGTTTTTGTTTAAAAATGTGGAATCTTGTGATGTAATTCTTTCAGTTAATCACTGGGTGTTCGAATTTCTCTGCAAACGTTAACAGTCCTGACCGGGATCGCAAAAATTCACACAAACAGTGTTTCAAAACAAATTGAAGAAAAAGATGGTTTTTCTTCTTCAACCCAAATGTTACACATGAAGAAACCCTCTTCTGGTATCTCCAATAATTTGTTGCTTTGAGCAATTCTTTTCATGGAACAATCAGATAATTGATGACTGAAAATGGAACTAATTGTATCCCTTTAAAGCAGGAGGGCGATCGCCCGGCACAGAGGGGAATTGGGGATTTCTCCCATAGACCAATTGACAGGGATTCTACCCTCCAACCACCTGAAGTGAATTCTTTACATGAATCATCCGTGCCAGTGCAGTTATCAACTTGCAGTTTGGCTGATCAGAAAATGCTTTGTTGCTGATTTTCCTTGTGTTAGGAAGTGACAGTGCCAAGGCCAGATCTTGTTTCCTCCTTGATCGGGATGTAACCCGTGTCCACATCGCCACTTCATTCTTCCACTGGTTGTATGGTTCAGACTCCGAGAGCATCAGCAGGTAATCAGACCCTGACAATTCCCACTGCCTTTCAGTCATTTCTCACAAAAGCTGCTGGGATTGGAAGCTTCCGTCTGAAATATACTTTCTTTTAGTTTCCAACCTTCACCATTAGACAAGCATTTTCTGTTACCTTGTTATAATCCTGACAGCCTTGGGGTGGAGTCAATCTTTATTTGGGACAGATTTGTTCACAGAATCAAACATTACAGGTTCAACTCTGACTCCAAGCTATATTAGTGAGTCCCACTTTTTACCTGCTCATTATAACTATCTAATCAGTGCCCTCCATCTGAATAAACTTAACCTTAACTTATTGATATAATTAACAGCCACAGTCAGAGCATCCAAAAGATCACTAATCGGTGTGACTGCCACGGTGTGTCAGCAGTTTGGGTGAACAAGTGAATCCTTTCCCACACACTGAGCAGGTGAATGGTCTCAGTTTGGAAACGAAGGGAAAATAAAATTTCAGGCAGAAGCTTCCAATCTGGTAGGTTTTATGATAAATCGCTGAAAGTGAGTGGGAATTATCAGGGTCTCTCCCCAGTGTGAATTCCCTGATGTTTCAGTAGGTCAGATGATGTTTTGAACCTCTTTGCAGTGAGAGTGCCTGAACGGGGTCTCCTCAGTGTGAATGCGCTGGTCGACCCTGAGGCAGGCTCAGGTTTTAAAGCAGCTCCCACAGTCAGAGCATTTAACAGGTTTCTTATTGGGGGAGGTGCCTCAGTATTCCAGCAGACTGGATGATTCACTGAGTCACTTTCCACACACACATCAGATGAATGGCCTTTCCCCAGTGTGTAATCCTGTGTGTCTCAGCAGACTAGATAATTGAGTGAATCCCTTCCCACACTTGGAGCAGATAAATGGCCTCGGCCCAGTGTGAATGCGTTGGTTTGACAGCGGGAGGGATGAGTGAGTGAATCCCTTCCCACGCTCTGAGCAGGGGAACAGTCCCTCACCCGTGTGAAATCGCTGGTGGTTCTGCAGGGTAGATGACTGAGTGAATCCCTTTCCACACACACAACAGGTGAATGGTCTCTCCCCATTGTGAACCCGCTGGTGTGTCAGCAGGGCAGACGAATCGCTGAATTTCTTCCCACACTCAGAGCAGGTGAATGGCCTCTCCCTGATGTGAAGTCGCTGGTGATTCCTCAGGGTGGATGAATCACGAAATCCCCTTCCAAACTCAGAGCAGGTGAACGGTGTCTCCACAGTGTGGCTGCATCGAAGGGTTTCCAGCTTCGAGGGGCAATTGAATCCCTTCCCACAGTGCCTACATTTCTATGGTCTGAGTGTCTTTGTACATCTCCAGGTTCAGATGAAGGTTTGACCCCACAGTTAACACATACATGGTCTCTCCTCACTGTGAATCCTTCGATCTTTTCCAGGCTGTGTAACTGGTTAAAGCTCTTTCCACAGTCAGTTCACTGGAATACTCTCACTCGAGTGAATGTGTCTCAGTGATTTTCCAGTCACACTGATGTTTAAACAGTTTGAAGGGACAGACAAACATTTCCCATTCTAGTTTCAAATGCCGATGGTATTCAGATCCTGAATAATTGGGTGACTCTGTTAGATCCTAACGTCATGTTTGTTGAGATTTGTGTCTGTAAATTCTCCCCTTCTAATAGCCTGTGAAAGAAATTCACAAAAATCAATGCTGTCAGTACAGGATAAAAACTCAGAACAGACAATTCTAGTTTCTGTGGATCATTCTTTCCTCTCATTCTTGAAAATGTGTAAATCTCCATCCCAAACACTCTCCCTCCATTCTCACTTTGCTGGACCTGAAATAGACATTGTCCTGAGGGTGCTGATTCATCCTAATCGACAGATCCGTGCTGACTGTTTCATGTACAGGACACATATTCCTGAAATCTTCACACGGGCTTGTGTCTAAGCATATAAAAAAATTGCATATTTAGTGAACTAAAAATGTATGCAATATTCAGAACTCTATTACATGATTAGAGATACAGATGGGTGCGGAAGAACTTGACTTGGGGAGCAAGCAATCATGTTCTGGAACTCACTGATGATGAGAGTGGTGGAAGTGGAGACGACCAGTGATTTCAAAATAAAATTGGTCGGGCACTTGAAGGAATTAAACGTACTGGGGAACAGGGATATCGAGGAAAAATGGCACTGAGTGGATTCCCCGACAGAGACTTGGCACGGACTCAAGCTGCTGAATTGATTTATCTTGTGCTCTGCTGACTCTTTGACTGGAAAATATACAGTGTAGTTACAATACTATTCTGGAATTAAACAACATCAACTGTAATACAAATCCATAAATAATATACCTAATATGCACCATATAGTAAGAAGTATCACAACACCAGGTTAAAGTCCAACAGGTTTATTAGGAATCACAAGCTTTCAGAGCACTGCCCCTTCATCAGGTGAGAAGGAGCAGCACGCTGAAAGCTCGTGATTCCAAATAAACCTGTTGGACTTTAACCAGGTGTTGTGAGACTTCTTACTGTGTTTACCCCAGTCCAACACCGGCATCTCTACATCATATGCACCAACACCAGACATATCAATGTTGTTACGATCCTCATGATCACCTTATAATAAACACATTCCCACAAATCCCAATGGAATAAACTGAAAGACAATGTTTCATTTTTTTAAAAATTTACTTTAAAAATTAATCTAAAATTAACATCACTGATCATGCATTAAGAAACACTATTTGAATAGACAGGATAAATTACACTTTAAAAAGCTCAGACAATAAAAACAGGTTCCACAAAATCACAAACATTTCCCCCTCAGTATATTTGGCTCTAATTCCAGTTCCAGAGAATTTCTCTGTCTCTGTATTTCCCAGGGGGAGAAAGAAAGTGTTTTCCTCACAGATGTTGTCCAGAGGATGAAGTTGGAGTCTGTGTGTGAAGTTTGAGTCTGTGTGTGAAGTTTGAGTCTGTGGTGAAGTTTGAGTCTGTGGTGAAGTTTGAGTCTGTGTGTGAAGTTTGAGTCTGTGGTGAAGTTTGAGTCTGTGTGTGAAGTTTGAGTCTGTGGTGAAGTTTGATTCTGTGTGTGAAGTTTGAGTCTGTGGTGAAGTTTGAGTCTGTGGTGAAGTTTGATTCTGTGTGTGAAGTTTGAGTCTGTGGTGAAGTTTGAGTCTGTGGTGAAGTTTGAGTCTGTGTGTGAAGTTTGAGTCTGTGGTGAAGTTTGAGTCTGTGGTGAAGTTTGAGTCTGGTGAAGTTTGAGTCTGTGTGTGAAGTTTGAGTCTGTGGTGAAGTTTGAGTCTGTGGTGAAGTTTGAGTCTGGTGAAGTTTGAGTCTGTGTGTGAAGTTTGAGTCTGTGGTGAAGTTTGAGTCTGTGTGTGAAGTTTGAGTCTGTGGTGAAGTTTGATTCTGTGTGTGAAGTTTGAGTCTGTGGTGAAGTTTGAGTCTGTGGTGAAGTTTGATTCTGTGTGTGAAGTTTGAGTCTGTGGTGAAGTTTGAGTCTGTGTGTGAAGTTTGAGTCTGTGTGTGAAGTTTGAGTCTGTGGTGAAGTTTGAGTCTGTGGTGAAGTTTGAGTCTGTGGTGAAGTTTGAGTCTGTGTGTGAAGTTTGAGTCTGTGTGTGAAGTTTGAGTCTGTGTGTGAAGTTTGAGTCTGTGGTGAAGTTTGAGTCTGTGTGTGAAGTTTGAGTCTGTGTGTGAAGTTTGAGTCTGTGGTGAAGTTTGAGTCTGTGTGTGAAGTTTGAGTCTGTGGTGAGGCTACAAACAGAAGCTGTTCTGTTTCAAATCAAACTGCGGGACTTGGAAGAAAATGATGGGAAGAGATTTTGCAAAGTCCCCTCCCCCACTCCCTCAGCTGGCAGCCCAGCGCGCAGGCGCAGAGAGCGCTGAGCCCAGCTGTCCGGAGCAGGCGCAGAGAGCGCTGCTGAGCCCAGCTGTCCGGAGCAGGCGCAGAGAGCGCTGCTGAGCTGAGCTGTCCGGAGCAGGCGCAGTGCGGCTGCCGCCAGCGGTCGCTCTCGATCTCTTTTTGGAGCCGCAGGAGAGAGAGGGGGGAGGGGGAGCTCACCGAGCGGCTTCTCGCTCTGGCCGGAGCCGCCAGCCGGTTGCCTGGAAACCGTGGCTGGAGGAGGTGCAGGGGGAGGGGAACAATGGGCGGGGGCGGGGCTCCCGGGTCCGCGAGCCGGGCCTGCGCCTGGAACCCCGACACGTCACTGCGGAGCCGAGTAATTCCTATTGGCTGATTCAGGCAGCGCTCTATTGTGACGTCTCAATGCGGAAGTTGGCCACTGAGCTTCAGATTAAAGCTTCCACTTCGATTTGAAAAGACTTCGGCCATCAGTGAGTGGAAAAGCAGCAACACCCTGCCACACCCGAGTGAGAGTGTTCCAGTGCACTGACTAAAGAGCTTTAACCAGTTACACAGCCTGAATAAATATCACCATTCACAGCAGGGAGAGACTGTACCCGTCTTCTGTGTGAGGCTTCAACTGATTGTCCACCCAAGGGAGAGGCAAGGACACCTGCACCATGGAGAAACCATGGAAATGTGCAGACTGTGGAAAGAGATACAGAGCCCCCTCTCTGCTGGATGCTCATCGGCGCAGCCACACTGGGGAGAGGCCATTCATCTGCTCTCAGTGTGGGGAGGGATTCGCTCTGTTGCCCAGTCTGCAGTCACACCAGCGAGTTCACACTGGAGAGAGACCGTTCACCTGCTCTCAGTGTGGAAAGGGATTCACTGTGTTATCCACTTTGCAGAGACACCAGCGAATTCACACTGGGGAGAGGCTGTTTATCTGCTCTCGGTGTAGGAAGGGATTCAACCAGTTATCCAATCTATGGACACACATGCGAATTCATACTGGGGAGAGGCCATTCATCTGCTCTCGTTGTGGGAAGAGATTCACTCGGTCATCCGACCTGCGGACACATCAGCACGTTCACACCGGGGAGAGGCCATTCACCTGCTCTCAGTGTGGGAAGAGATTCACTCGGTCATCCGACCTGCGGACACACCAGCACGTTCACACCGGGGAGAGGCCATTCACCTGCTCTCAGTGTGGGAAGAGATTCACTCGGTCATCCGAGCTGCGGGCACACCAGCGAGTTCACACTGGGGAGAGGATGTTCACCTGCTCTCAGTGTGGGAAGAGATTCATTTGGTCATCCGACCTGCGGAGACACCAGCGAGTTCACACTGGGGAGAGGCCATTCACCTGCTCTCAGTGTGGGAAGGGTTTCAGTCAGTTATCCACCCAGCAGAAACACCAGCAAATTCACACTGGAGAGAGGCCGTTCACCTGCTCTCAGTGTGGGAAGAGATTCACTCAGTCATCCCACCTGCGGAGACACCAGCAAGTTCACACTGGGGAGAGGCCATTTACTTGCTCTCAGTGTGGGAAGGGTTTCAGTCAGTTATCCAACCTGCAGAGACACCAGCAAATTCACATGGGGAGAGACCATTCACCTGCTCTGAGTGTGGGAAGGAATTCACTCAGTTATCCCACCTGTTGAGACATCAGTGAAGTTACACTGGGGAGAAACTGTCCACCTGCTCAGTGTATAAAAAGTGTTCAGAATTTCATCACAGCTGCTGAGGCACCAACAAGTTCACAGAGGTTGGATTCTGCTGTTATTGTTTCTGCTCTCAATTACATCCAGAACTGCATTTTGTTCATTCTCACAGTTAGTCAATGGGGAGGGTCGGAGGGTTTCTTTCTGCTGGACTGGCCGGTCTCACAACTTTGCCTCCAGTGAGCTGATGCTCTTTGAGTCTTGTTACGAATACCTTGTTTTAAATTTCACAAGGATCACACAGTGACCGGGTGTGAGGAAGTTCAGAGATATTTAGTCAGCATTTCTGTTTGAAACTCCCCCAGATGCCCATCCAATTTCCTTTGTAATTGTTTATTGTCTCCACTTCCTCCACCCTCGTAGGCAGCGAGTTCCAGGTCATTACCATTCGCTGCATCAAAATATTCTTCCTCACATCCCCCCCTACATCTCTGACCTGAAACTTTAAATCTGTGTCCCCCCTCGTCCATGTCCCATCAGCTAATGGGAACAGCTTTTCTTTGTCCACCTTATCTACACCTGTCAGAATCTTGTCCACCTCTATCAAATCTCCCCTCAACCTCCTTTGCTCCAAGGGGAAACAACCCCAGCCTGACATTGACAATAAAGAACAAACTAACAGAATATGTTAATACCTGAAATCAAATGGGATTGTTGAATTTTTGTTTTAAAGATATTGTGAATATATTGTCCTGGACAATAAAGGAATTGGAATAACTCACCTTGGGAGTGGTTGAATGGAATATGTCAATCTGGTATCCACCTACAGTCCTGTGAAAGTCTGGAATGTGTAGCTGGAAATCCCTCCCTAACAGCACTGTGGGTGTACGTACACCTCAGGCATTGTAGCAGTTCAGGAAGGCAGTGTTGGGGTTGACCACGGCCGAGGCAGCTACATACAGCCACATATTCTGTTATAATTGAAGGACTGCAGATTGAATGTGAGGCATTATGGGACTGGACTATCTTGACCACATTCCTGTGACTGCTCAGTTACTGCAATCACGGACCATTAAAGCTGCTTAGCAGGGCCCTGACAGAGAACCTGGTGAGAATATTTACTCAGAATGAGTTAGAATTAAACTTATTCCAGGACCGGCTGGTGTTCAGCGGCTGAGATTCCCGAATCTGTGAAGAGGAGGTCTGACCAATCAACAAACAGTGGCAGATAGTTGGTTAAGAAGTTAAAAAGCGTTCTCAGGCATTGTTTAAATTATTTTATCCCAAATTTGTGATAAGAACTATGAGGGACATGTGACCCGTTAGTCGGTGAAGTAACGGTATACTCCAAATAGCACTGGACTGAAAAGCAGACCTCTGAGAGTAGATTCTAATGGTTATAAACTGACCCAAGCATGGCCAGTGAAAAATCAGAACTTGAGTGGGGACCGGACAGGTCTCTTACCTGCTATTTGGAAACTAAGAACAAGAAACTTATCGATAAAATTATTAGAGAATAGAGGCAACATTTCGAGTCTGGAAGACATTTCATAACAGCTCTTATAAAGGGTCATCCATACTTGAAACATTGGCTCTATTCTGTCCCCACAGATGCTGTCAGACCTGCTGAGACTTTCCAGCATTTTCTGTTTTTGTTTCAGATTCCAGCATCCGCAGTATTTCACTTTTATGATGAAATTATTAGTTCTGATTGGAATCCCCACGACCCTCCCGCAAAACAGAGGGAGTGGTGGCAAAAGGGGAAAAAGGATAAGGATGATAAAGTCTGGGTTCTGATTCTCCGAGCCCACGTAGAATCAACAAAATGAATGAAGCAGTTTGTAAAGAACTGAAGTTACCCATCCCTAACAAAAACTGATCAAATAAAAATAATTAGGTTATGGAATACAACAAAAAAATTAAGAGCTGAAGTTTACAATCGAGTTTGTTTTGATTTTTAAACTTGTGTAAAGTGGTATTATTGTGGGCCAATTTTTTTCTGCTCACTCCCCATCCCTTTAGGTTCTGTAGAAAAGTTAACCCTTTCAGCAGACAGTTCATTTGTTTTCAAATCATCTGAAAACTCGTGTCTATTTTAGTTTATAATTGAAGATTTATGGGAATTGGCTAAGATAGGCTTTCGGCACTTTTAAAGTATAAAAAAGTGGTCTTGAAAAGGCAATTTGGTAGAGAGAGGTGGAGGGAGAGATGTTTCCAGAGAGGTGTGGAGAGCTGTTGGTTTTACAAGTTATCCATGTTTTCGGAGCGGTCACTTCATGTCCTGGTCTGAGAGGGATGGAGAGAAGTCTGTTCAATTGTTAATGTTAAACTTTCTCTATTAACTGTTAATCGATACTTTGCCTTTTATCGTTCTGACTTGTTACATTTTTAATGGTTAATTAAATTTCTGAATTCACCAATTAAATTGTTCTTTCTTGCCATATGGTTAAGACACTGGAACCTGGTGTGATTTACGATTGGGGAGGTTATTGTAAACAAGAGAACCCCCATAAATCTTAGTTCAAATAAATCAAAGTTCTGACAAATGGAATGTTATCCTTTATTCCGAGAGAAATTGAACATAGTAGTAAAGATGTTCTGCTTCAGTTATACAGGGCGTTGCTGAGACTGCATCTTGAACACTGGGTGCAGCTTTGTCTCATAGAAACATAGAAAACTACAGCACAAAACAGGCCCTTCGGCCCCACAAGTTGTGCCGAACATATCCCTACCTACCTATAACCCTCCATCCTATTAAGTCCCATGTACTCATCCAGGAGTCTCTTAAGTTCGCCTCCACCACCACTGACGGCAGCCGATCCCACTCGCCCACCACCCTCTGTGTGAAAAACTTCACCCTAACATCTCCCCTGTACCTACCCCCCCAGCACCTTAAACCTGTGTCCTCTCATAGCAGCCATTTCCACCCTGGGAAAAAGCCTCTGAGAGTCCACCCAATCTATGCCTCTCAACATCTTATATACCTCTATTAGGTCTCCTCTCATCCTACCTCTCTCCAAGGAGAAAAGACCAAGCTCCCTCAGCCTATCCTCATAAGGCATGCCACTCAATCCAGGCAACATCCTTGTAAATTTCCTCTGCACCCTTTCAATCTTTTCCACATGCTTCCTGTAATGAGGCGACCAGAACTGAGCACAGTACTCCAAGTGGGGTCTGACGAGGGTCTTATATAGCTGCATCATTATCCCCAGAGTCCTAAACTCAATCCCTCGATTGATAAAGGCCAGCACCCCATTCGCCTTCTTAACCACCTCCTCCACCTGCGGGGCCGATTTTAGAGTCCTATGGACCCGGACCCCAAGGTCCTTCTGATCCTCTACTGTACTAAGAGTCTTTCCCTTTATATTGTACTCCTTCATCCCATTTGACCTGCCAAAATGGACCAGTACGCATTTATCTGGGTTGAAGTCCATCTGCCACTTCTCCGCCCAGTCTTGCATCCTATCTATGTCCCTCTGTAACTTCTAACATCCCTCCAGACTATCCACAACCCCACCAACCTTCGTGTCGTCGGCAAACTTACCAACCCATCCCTCCACTTCCTCATCCAGGTCATTTATGAAAATGACAAACAGCAAGGGTCCCAGAACAGATCCATCTATTCATAATTGAAGATTTATGGGAATTGGCTAAGATGGTCTTTTGACATTTTTAAAGTATAAAAAAGTGGTCTTGGGAAGGCAATTAGGTAGAGAGAGGTGGAGGAAGATATGTTTACAGAGAGGTGTGGAGAGCTGTTGGTTTTACAAGTTATCCACGTTTTTGGAGCGGTCACTTCATGTCCTGGTCTGAGAGGGATGGAGAGAAGTCTGTACAATTGTTAATGTTAAACTTTCTCTAGTCACTGTTAATCGACACTCTGTTTTTTATCTTTCTGACTTGTTACATTTTTAATGATTAACAAACTTTCTGAATTCACCATTTAAAGTATTCTTTCTTGCCATATGGTTAAGACACTGGAACCTGGTGTGATTTACGATTAGGGAGGTTATTGTAAACAAGAGAACGCCCATAAATCTTAGTTCAAATAAATCAAAGTTCCTACAAATGGAATGCAATCCTTTATTCTGAGAGAAATTGAACATAGAAGTAAAGATGTTCTGCTTCCGTTATGCAGGGCGTTGCTGAGACTGCATCTTGAACACTGGGTGCAGCTTTGTCTCCTATTTAAGAAATGATACAAATGCATTGAAAGTGGTTCAGAGGAGGTTTAATAGATTGCTTCCCAATTCTTGACCCTCACAGGATAAATTTTGTCCGATTTTCCTTGTCTTCAGCTCTGACAAAGGGTCATCCTGACTCAAAATGTTGTCTCTATTCTCTCTCTACAGATGCTGTCAGACTTGCTGAGATTGTCCAGCATTTTCTGTTTTTGTTTCAGATTCCAACAACAGCAGAATTTTGCCTTTATACCAATTCTTGTTAGATAAGGGAATCAAAAGTATCGGGTATAGCACAAGAATGTGGAACTCCACACAAGTAGATCAGCCATGATGTAAATAAATGGTGGAGGAAACTCAAAGGGCCAAATGGCCGACTTCTGCTCCGATGTCGAATGTTGGTCACAAATTCCTGAGAATTGTGAAACAAGGCTGGAAGATTCACCTTGCTTGTGTGAGTGGGAAAATGTCCAGGAGAACCATCACTGTGAAGGACAGTTCTGGGATTAAAGGTTGCCAGACTGGAAAAGGAAAACAATGGAAATAAACCCTTGGGGAGTGAAGAATCACTTTGGGCTGGTTTTTGGAGAAAGAGTGTGAACATTCCAAGGCAGGGTAAAATATGACCATTGAGTGGGATATTTAATGGTGTTAAGAGTAAAAGGGCAAAGTTTAATTTTACAGTTTAAGGGCTATGTTCCCTATAAAAAGTGTTTAATCATTGTTGCCTCCAGTTTGTTGGAGTAAACATCAGAAAACTTGAAGTTTTGTCGTGTGAATCTTTAATTTGTTTACTGGGTTTAGAATTCATTTTTTAAAAATTGTTGATTGTCAGAGATGTTAACAGTTCATTTAAAGCCACACGTTTCGACGTCCCATTTGAGCCTGGGGCACCTTTCTGTCTCTCTATTGCTCGTGTCAATGACAGCCAGGCGACGGAGCTGAGGGCTGAGTTTAGCTGAGAATAATGGGGCCTACGCCCCAGTTGGGAAACTGCCCTGGGCGTCGCACTAATTGAGGGACAGGGAGGTGCTGGAGGACTGAGTGGGAAATGGGCCTCCAACCAATTGTTATATCGGTCACTCAGAGCTAAAGAGAAACCCGTCTCTTTAAATACAGATACAGGGAAGAGGCTGCACTGAAATCTGTCCCTTTTAACCTGCACAGAAGCAGGAGGCTGAGAATGACAGGCTGCAGGAGGAGTCCATTCAGCCCATCGTGCCCCTGCTATCTCTTTGAAAGGACTCTCTGATTCATCCAACTGCTCTGTTCTTTCCCCACAGCCCTGCAAATTCTTCCCATTCAAGTCTTTACCCGTTGGGAAGATTCTATTGAATCTGCTTTCAGGCAGATCAGAACAACTCGCTGTGTCAAAAAATAAAATAAAATCTCATCTCCCCCTCTGGCTCCTTTGCCAATTACCTTAGAGGGAGTCACTTTCTGTTAAAGAGCCTGCCAACCCCTCTCACCTGCTTTCCCGAAAGTGCATCAATATAGTCAGAAAAAGTCCAGCAAAATCAAATTTTTACTGATAAAAGTTTATTAATGAAACAGAACTTGGTTAAAAACAAACAGAAAATGACTTGAGGATCAAAGACAACCAGAATAAAAGGATGTTCACAATGTTCTGGACACAAATGGTTTCTCTTTAATTCACCTGCAGCCTGTTCCCTGCCCTCTTTGTGGAACACCTCCGCTCAGTCCACAAGCATGACCCTGACCTTCCGCTTGCCATTAGAATTCACCACCTTGTTCTCACGCTCACATTTCTGTCCTCGGCCTGCTGCAATGTTCCGGAGAAGCCCAACACAAGCTGGACAAACAGCCCCTCATCTTCCGATGAGGCACTTTACAGCCTTCTGGACTCAGCATTGAGTTCAACAACTTCACACCCTGAACTCTCTCCTACATTTTGATTTGTTGTTTTTTGCCGAGTGCCAGTCTGCATCTTGTTTTCATGTTTTTTTGCTTCCAGACAGAGCTGTCCTTTATTCTACCATTCACACTTACTCTGGGCCAATGCTTTGTTTCTTTACGATGTGGAGATGCCGGCGTTGGACTGGGGTAAACACAGTAAGAGTTTTAACAACACCAGGTTCCTGTTGGACTTTAACCTGCTGTTGTTAAACTTCTTATTGTTTCTTTACAACAACCATTACCTCTCCCTTTGCCTTTTGTTCCGGGACATTTTTGTCATTTAATCTCACCCGCCCTCTAACCAATCCCTGACTTTCCCTTTTGTTCTCCCTGCCCCTCCCCCCTTTCTCAGCAGCATCAAACCCATCACATTTCTCCCTCTCTTTAGTTCTGAAGTAGAGTTACATTGGACGTGAAACATTAACTCTGTTTCTCTCTCCACAGATGCTGCCAGACCTGCTGCGTTTTTTCAGTTCTTTCTGTATTTATTTTAAATCTACCTTAGTCGTAGGAAAAGCACTCTTTACTATCCAGGATAAAAAAATGTCCTTCATCAGTTTTTGTGGATCATTTCAGTGGAAATGTGCTCTCCCAGGCTCAAAGAGCATCAGCCCATTGGAAGCAAAGTTGGGAGACTGGCCAGTCCAGCAGAAAGAAACCCTCCGACCCTCCCACTTCACCAACTGTCAGAATGAACACTGTTCAGTCCTGGATGTGATTAACAGCAGCAATAACAGCAGAATCCAACACCAGTAATCACTTGTGAATTCGCTGGTGTCTCAGCAGGAGGGATGAATCACTAAATCCTTTCCCACACTGAGAGCGGGTGAATGGCCTCTCCCCGGTGTGAACTCGCTGGTGTTCTCGCAGGTTGCATGAATCACTGAATCCCTTCCCACACAGAGAGCATGTGAACGGTTTCGCTCCGGTGTGAACTCGCTCATGTTTCCGCAGGTTGGATGAAGTTCTGAAGCTCTTTGTGCAGTGAGAGCAGCTGAACAGTCGCTCCTCAGTGTGAATGCGCTGGTGGGACACCAGATCCTGAGACCTTTTGAAGCCACTCCCACAGTCAGAGCATTTAAAGGGTCGCTCATTGGTGTGAACTCGCTGGTGTTCCCACAGGTAGGATGATGTTGTAAACCTCTTTGTGCAGTGAGAGCAGCTGAATGGTCTCTCCTCAGTGTGAATGCACTGGTGGACCAACAGTTGGTGAGAGCTTTTGAAATCTTTCCCGCAGTCAGAGCATTTAAAGGGTCGCTCATTGCTGTGAGTGACTTTGTGTCTCTGCAGGCTGGATGACTGAGTGAATCCCCTCCCACACACTGAGCAGGTGAATGGCCGCTCCCTCGTGTGAACTCGCTGGTGATTCCGCAGGTGGGATGATCTTCTAAATGTCTTTGAGCAGTGAGAGCAGCTGAACGGTCTCTCCACAGTGTGAATGCGCTGGTGATCCATCAGATCCTGAGACCTTTTGAATCCGCTCCCACAGTCAGAGCATTTAAAGGGTCTCTCGCTGTTGTGAATGACGTTGTGTCTCTGCAGGCTGGATGACCGAGTGAATCTGCTCCCACACTCGGAGCAGGTGAACGGTCTCTCCCCAGTGTGAACTTGCTGGTGTCTCAGCAGATTGGATGACAGAGTGAATCTCTTCCCACACACAGAGCAGGTGAACGGCCACTCCTCGGTGTGAACTTGCTGGTGTTTCCGCAGGTTGGATGATGTTTGAAACTGCTTTGTGCAGTGAGAGCAGCTGAACAGTCCCCCCTCAGTGTGAATGCGCTGGTGTGACAGCAGGTGGGATGACCTTCTAAACCTCTTTGGGCAGTGAGAGCAGCTGAACGGTCTCTCCCCGGTGTGAATGCACTGGTGGGACACCAGATCCTGAGACCTTTTGAAACCAGTCCCACAGTCAGAGCATTTAAAGGGTCTCTCATTGGTATGAGTGAGATTGTGACTCAGCAGATTGGATGACCGAGTGAATCCCTTCCCACACACAGGGCAGGTGAATGGCCGCTCCCCAGTGTGATTGTGTCGATGTGTTTCCAGCTGAGATGGGAAACTGAATCCCTTCCCACAGTCCCCACATTTCCACAGTTTCTTCCTGGTGCGGGTGTCCTTGTGACTCTCCAGGTTAAACAATCAGTTAAATCTCACACAGAACACGGGTACAGTCTCTCCCCGCTGTAAACGCTGCGATGTATTTTTAGGCTGTGTAACTGGTTGAAGCTCTTTCCACACACAGTGCACTGGAACACTCTCACTCGGGTGTGTGTGTGTCTTGGTGCTTTCCAGTCACACTGATGTTTAAACCTTCTGAAGCAGAAAAAACAGAAATATTTCTCCTTCTGGATTCAAAGGTCGATGATGTTGAGGTCCAGATGAATTGAGCGACTGTCAGATCTTGATGTGATGTTTGGTTTGGGATTTCCGTCTATGGATCTTCACCTTCTGATATCCTGTAAAGGAGTTGCAGCAGAAATCACCATCAATACAGAATCAAAATTCAGAACGAAAATTCAAGTTTCTGAGGAACATTCTTTCCCCACTCATTCCCCTAAATCTGTAAGTTGGTTAAGATACAGGGGGTTGTGATTGGTCATGTTCTTGACCTTGCTGCCTGTGAGGGGAGTCAAGCAGAGATGGTCAGTAATTTTGAATGTGATTGGATGGGTGCTGCAGGGTTACAGAATGGGACCCACTCCAGACTGACAGAATTGCTCGGCAGGGACTGGAGTTGTCCAATGAACTCCTCCTGTGCTGTAATGACTCTGACTGGAAATATATGATGTAGCTACAGTACTATATTACAAGACTAGAAATAATAATAAATGTACTTTATTGCAGAACCATCCGATATTTATCACATAACAACACTGGTCATATTTCTGTCCTCAGAGTTTTAAAGCACAGCAAGAGGCCCTTTGGCCCATCGAATTTGTGCCAGCTCTCAAGCATCGATCTGTTCTAATCCCACCTTCCACCATTTGGTCAGTAGTAGCCTTGTAAGCTATGGTATTTCAAGTGCTCATCTAAATGCTTCGTAATGTTGAGCGTTCCCACCTCTACCACCCTTTCAGGCAGTGAGTTTCCAATTCCACAACCCTCTGGGTGAAAATCTTTTCCCTCAATTCCCCTCTAAATCTCCTGCCTCTCACCTTAAATCTGGAAGTTGACCCAGCGACTAAGGTTACTTGAACTAAGGGTTCATATTTTTGTCCACCCCAATCAGGGCCCCCTCAGCCTTCTCTGAATTAGGGAGAACAATTCCAGCCTCACCAGCCTCTCTTCATGGCTGAAACTTTCCAGCCCAGGCAGCATCCTGGTGAATCTCCTCTGCACCTTCTCTAGAGCAATCACATCCTTGCTAAAATGTGGCGATCCGAATTGCAGACAGTACTCTCGCTTTTTATACAGCTCAATCATAACTTGCTTGCTCGAATATTCTATGCCTTGGTTAAAAAAGGCAAGTATCCCATATCCTTCTGAACCACTTTATCAATTTGTCCTACTATCTTCAGGGTCCTATGGACATGCGCCCCAAGGTCCCTCTGGTCCTCTGTACTTCCTGGTGTCCTATTGTTCATTGTCTATTCCCTTGCCTTGTTCATCCTCCCAAAACGCATCACCTTGGACTTTAGGGGGTTAAATTACATTTGCCACTGTTCTGCTCATCTGACCAGCCCGTCCATATCCTCCTGTAATCTAAGGCTTTCCTCCTCGCTATTTACCACCAATTTTTGTATCATCAACAAACTTACTGATCGAACCCCCACATTCAGGTCCACAGGAAGCTCCACGCGGCCATTGATACAAGGCCCGGACTCTGATTGGCTGGAGGACCAGCGCCCATCCGGTCCTCCACACGTTGCCATTGGTCAATCTGCCGCATATAGACAATGAGAGGGCGGAACCCGAGCCCACGTGGGGGTGGGCGGGGCTTTGACCGCCAGCCATGCTGAGCTGGTGTCTAATCCGCAGTGTGCTGCTTCTGTAACCAGTGATATTGCTGCCAATGGGACACTGTGTGCTGGGAACGCCCCTCTAAGTCATTGTGACGGCACAATGGAGCCCTGCCTGAATCAGCCAATAGCAATCACTCTGCTTCGCGGTGACGTCTCCGGGTTCAGGCGCACGGACCCGGGAGCCCCGCCCCCACCCATTGTTCCCCAGTCTGTACATTCCACACATTTTTATTCATTTGTGGGACACGTCCCTGGCTGGCCAACATTTATTGGGGTAACATTTATTGCCCATCCCTTGAAACCCTTGGAGGACATTTGCGAGTCAAACACATTGCTGTGGCTCTCGAGTCACATGTAGAACAGGCCCAGTAAGTATGGCAGATTTCCTTCCCTAAAGTACATTTTAATGCACTTAGATTTCCAGATGGCATTTGATAAGGTACCACATCAAAGGTTATTGCAACAAATAAAAGCTGTGGGGATAACATACAATCACAGAATCCCTACAGTGCAGAAAGAGGCCATTCGGCCTATCGAGTCTGCACCAACCACAATCCCACCCAGGCCTTACCCCCATTTCCCTACATATTTTACCCACTAATCCCTCTAACCTGCGCATCTCAGGACTCTAAGGGGCAATTTTTAACCTGGCCAATCAACCTAACCCGCACATCTTTGGACTGTGGGAGGAAACCGGAGCACCCGGAGGAAACCCACGCAGACACGATGAGAATGTGCAAACTCCACTCCGAGCCGGGATCAAACCCAGGTCCCTGGAGCTGTGAAGCAGCAGTGCTAACCACTGTGCTACCGTGCCACCCCATCATATTGGCTTGGATAGAAGATTGGATAGCTAGCAGGAAACACTCAGCATATGTAGGTCGTTTTCTGGTTGTCAAGATGTAATGAGTGCTGTCACAGGGTATAGTGCTGGGGCTCCAACGTTTTACAATTGATATAGATGACTTACAAAGAACAAAGAAAATTACAGCACAGGAACAGGCCCTTTGGCCCTCCAAGCCTGCACTGACCATTCTTCCCAACTTAACTAAAACCCCTATCCTTCCGGGGACCATATCTCTCCATTCACATCCTATTCATGTATTTGTAAAGACGCCCCTTAAAAGTCACTATCGTATCTGCTTCCACTACCTCCCCCGGCAGCAAGTTCCAGGCACTCACCACCCTCTGTGTAAAAAAACCTGCCTTGTACATCTCCTTTAAATCTTGCCCCTCGCACCTTAAACCTGTGCCCCCTAGTAATTGGGTCTTCCACCCTGGGAAAAAGCTTCTGACTATCCACTCTCTCTGCCTCTCATAATCTTGTAGACTTCTATCAGGTCGCCCCTCAACCTGCACATTCTCCTTGTGTCTGCGTGGGTTTCCTCCGGGTGCTCCGGTTTCCTCCCACAGTCCAAAGATGTGCAGGTTAGGTTGATTGGCCATGCTAAAAATTGCCCTTAGTGTCCTGAAATGCGTAGGTTAGAGGGATTAGTGGGTAAATATGTAGGGATATGGGGATAGGGCCTGGGTGGGATTGTGGTCGGTGCAGACTCGATGGGCCGAATGGCCTCTTTCTGTACTGTAGGGTTTCTATGATTCTATGATTCTCTGTCATTCCAGTGAGAACAAACCAAGTTTCTCCAACCTCTCCTCATAGCAAATGCCCTCCATACCAGGCAACATCCTGGTAAATCTTTTCTGCACCCTCTCCAAGCCTACACATTCTTCTGGGAGTGTGACGACCAGAATTGAACACTATATTCCAAGTGCGGCCTAACTAAGGTTCTATAAAGCTGCAACATGACTTGCCAATTTTTAAATTCAATACCCCGGCCGATGAAGGCAAGCATGCCATATGTCTTCTTGACTACATTCTCCACCTGCATTGCCACTTTCAGTGACCTGTGTACCTGTACACCCAGATCCCTCTGCCTATCAATGCTCTAAAGGGTTCTGCCATTTACTGTATATTTCCTATCTGTATTAGACCTTCCAAAATGCATTACCTCACATTTGTCCAGATTAAACTCCATCTGCCATCTCTCCGCCCACGTCTCCAACCAATCTATATCCTGCTGTATCCTCTGATGGTCCTCATCGCTATCCGCAAATCCACTCACCTTTGAGTCGTCTGCAGACTTACTCATCAAACCAGTTACATTTTGAGGGACCTTGTCAAAGGCCTTACTGAAGTCCATGTAGACAACATCCATTGCCCTACCCTCATCAATCATCTTCGTCACTTCCTCGAAAAACTCAATCACTTTAGTGAGACACGACCTCCCCTTCACAAAACCATGTTGCTTCTTGCTAATACGTCCACTTGTTTCCAAGTGGGAATAAATCCTATCTTGAAGAATCCACTCCAATAATTTCCCTACCACTGATGTAATGCTCACCAGCCTGTAATTACCTGGCTTGTTCTTGCTACTCTTCTTAAACAAAGGAACAATATTGGCTATTCTACAATCCTCTGGGACCTCCTCTGTATGTGGAGATGCCGGTGTTGGACTGGGGTAAACACAGTAAGAAGTCTCACAACACCAGGTTAAAGTCCAACAGATTTATTTGGTAGCAAATGCCATTAGCTTTCGGAGCACAGCTCCTTCGTCAGGTGGAGTGGGAGATGTGCTCACAAACAGGGCACAGAGACACAAACTCAATTTACAGAATAATGATTGGAATGCTAATCAAGCAAATCAATGCTAATACAGCTCATCAAATCTTAAAGGTACAAACAATGTGAGTGGAGAGAGCATTAAGCACAGGTTAAAGAGATGTGTATTGTCTCCAGACAGGACAGCTGGTGAGATTTTGCAAGTCCACCTGACGAAGGGGCAGCGCTCCGAAAAATAGTAGCATTTGCTACCAAATAAACCTGTTGGACTTTAACCTGGTGTTGAGAGACTTCTTACTGTGTTTACCTCCTCTGTAGCCAGTGATGATACAAAGATTTCTCTCAAGGCCCCAGCAATTTCCTCCCTTGCCTCCCTCAGTATTCTGGGGTATATCCCTTTAGGCCCTGGGGACTTGTCTACCTTAATGTTTCTCAAGAATCCCAATACCTCCTCCTTTTTGATCTCAACATGACTCAAACTATTCACACACCCTTTCCCAGACTCATCATCCACCAGGTCCTTCTCTTTGATGAATACTGACGCAAAGTACTCATTTCCTCGCCATTTCTTCTGGCTCCACGCATAGATTCCCTCCCCTGTCCTTGAGTGGGCCGACCCTCTCCCTGTTGCTCTTTATATATGTATAAAAAGCCTTGGGATTTTCCTTAATCCTGCTGCCCAATGCTTTCTCGTGACCCCTTTTAGCCCTTAGACTGAGGTGAAAGGACTGAGGGGATGGTTGCTAAATTTGCTAATGGCATAAAGATAGGTAGGAAAGTTGTGAAGATGACATAAGGAGACTACAAAAATATGTATTTTTATTTCTTTAATTTCTTTTTCTTTGTGTTTCTTCATTTTTCTTCCCCCCTCCCACTCTTTCCCCCTACTTTATTCCCCTTCCCTTACCTTTTCTCCCCCTTTGCTAAATCTTACCTCATCCCATTCATTCCACCCACCCCCCACCCCCCCGCCCCACAAATCCCAAACATCTTCATTTTAGCTTCTCTGGCTTTTGGCCATTCACACCCTATATTCTCTCTGTGGACAGCTATGAGCAGTCTTTTCCCCTGGTTTCTGTGGCTATGATTCATTTCTAATTCCCTCACCCGGCAGTATAAACATCTCCCACTTTCTCTGCCTTTTAGCTTTAACAAAGGGTCATCTGGACTCGAAACGTCAGCTCTTTTCTCTCCTTACAGATGCTGCCAGACCTGCTGAGATTTTCCAGCATTTTCTCTTTTTGGTTACAAAAATATATAGATATGTTAAAACAGGGGCAAAGATCTGCCAAA
The DNA here is from genome assembly GCF_964213995.1 of Mustelus asterias. Lineage (NCBI taxonomy): Eukaryota > Metazoa > Chordata > Chondrichthyes > Carcharhiniformes > Triakidae > Mustelus > Mustelus asterias. The sequence continues at coordinate 254,599 of NW_027590510.1, forward strand.
TGGAATATAATGTGGCAAAAAGTCAAATCATCCATTTTGGCAGGAAGAATAAAAGAGAAGCTTATCATTTAAATGGTGTGAGATTGCAGAGCTGGGATTGCAGAGGGATCTGGGTGTCCCAGTGCGTGAATCACAAAAGGCCGGTATACAGGTTCAGCAGGGAATTGGGAAAGCTAATGGAATGTTGCTGTTTATTGCGAAGGGAATTGAATAAAACAGTAGGAAGGTTATGCTTCAGTTATACAGGATATTGGTGAAACCATCTGGAGTACTGTGTACAGTATGGCTCTCACTTAGGAAAGATGTAAACACATTGGAAACAGCTCAGAGAAGGTTTACTGGACTAATACCTGAAATGGCTGGTTTGTCTAATGAGGAATGATTGGACAGGCTAGGCTTGTATCGACTGGAGTTTAGAAGAGTAAGAGGCGGCTCGATTAAAACAAATAACAGGAGAACGTCTTCCTCTCAGAGGGTCTGAATGTCTGGAACTCTCTTCCTCAAAGGGCAGTGGACGCAGAGTCTCTGAATATTCTGAAGGCAGAGCTGGATAGATTCCTTAATAAGCAAGGGGCTGAAAGGTTATCGGGGGGTCGGCGGGAATGTGAAGTTGAGGTTACAATCAGATCAGCTGTGCACATATTGAATGGTGAAGCAGGCACGAGGGACGTACCCCTGTTCTGAATGTGCACATTCATCTGTTATCACATCCTGTACAATAGATTGGAGCATTTTCCCTCCGGCTGATGTCAGGCTGATGGGTCTGTGGTTCCCCGTTTTCTCTCTCCCTCCTTAAACAGTGGGGTTTCATTTACCACCTTCCAATCTGCAGCAACCATTCCACAATCTATAGAATTTGGAAAGATGACCACCAATGTATCCACTATCTCCACAGCCACCTCTTCCAACACTCTGGGATGTAGATCAGCAGCTTTTTGGGGATTTATTCACTTCCAACCCCATTAATTTCTCCAGTGCTACTTTTTCACTGATACTAATCTCTTCCAGTTCCTCATGCTCACTACTCCCTCTGCGTGCTTTGCGAGGCTTCCAAACAGTATTGCGAACAAAATATCTTTAAACTTCCCAACACCCTTTCACTCTGTGATCCTTGAGAAATCCAAAGCCAGATATTCGCAACAAGGTTAAAAGATTATCAGCCACTGGAGGCAAAGTTGTGAGACCGGCCAGTCCAGCAGACAGAGAGCCTCCAATTCTCCCCAGTGACCAACTGTGAGAATGAACAAAATGCAGTCCTGGATGTAACTGAGAGCAGAAACAATAACAGCAGAATCCAACCCCTGGAATCACATGTGAACTCGCTGGTGTCTCCGCAGGTTGGATAACTGAGTGAATCCTTTCCCACACTGAGAGCAGGTGAACGGTCTCTCCTTGGTGTGAACTCGCTGGTGTGTCTGAAGAGTGGATAACTGAGCAAATCCCTTCCCGCACTGAGGGCAGGTGAACGGCCTCTCCCCAGTGTGAAACCGTTGGTGTGTCTTCAGATGGGATAACTGAGTGAACCCATTCCCACATTGAGAGCAGGTAAACGGCCTCTCCCTAGTGTGAACTCGCTGGTGTGTCCGCAGGCTGGATGACTGACTGAATCCCTTCCCACACTGAGAGCAGATGAATGGTCTCTCCTCATTGTGAACTCGCTGGTGTGTCTGCAGGGCGGATGACTGAGTGAATCTCTTCCCACAATGAAAGCAGATGAATGGCTTTTCCTCATTGTGAACTCTCTGGTGTGTCTGCAGGGTGGATAATCGACTGAATCCATTCCCACACTGAGAACAGGTGAACGGTCTCTCCCCAGTGTGACTGCGTCGATGAGTTTCCAGGTGAGAAGGGTATCTAAATCCCTTCCCACAGTCCCCACATTTCCACCGTTTCTCCATGGTGCAGGTGTCCTTGTGACTCTCCAGGTCGGACAATCAGTTGAAACCTCATCCATACACAGAACACGGGTACAGTCTCTCCCCGCTGTGAATGCTGCGATGTTTTTTCAGGCTGTGCAACTGAAGTGTTTTCCACACGCAATGCACTGGAACACTCTCACTCTGGTGTGTGTGTCTCGGTGCTTTTCCAGTCACACTGATGTTTAAAATCTCCTGAAGCAGACAGAACAGAAAAACATTTCTCCTTCTAGATTCAAAGGCCGATGATATTCAGGTCCCGTTGAATTGAGTGACTCTGTCAGGTGTTGATGTGACGTTTGGTTTAAGATTTCTGTCTGTAAATCCTCACCTTCTGATAGCCTGTAAAAGGAATTTACAAAAGTCATCACTGTCAATACAGAATCGAAATTCAGAACAGACAATTCTCGTTTCTATGGAACATTCTTTCCTCTCTCGTTCCCCAAAAGCTGTAAATCTCCATTCCACACACTCTCCCTCCATTCTCACTCTGCTGTATCTAATATTCACCCTCTCAATTCTCCTGAAGGTGCTGATTGAGGCTGATTGACAGATCCATGCTCACTGCTTCCTGTCCTGGACACAGAGAGCTGAAAATCTCCATGCAGGCTGCCAGACAGTCTCGAGAGTCATAGAGGTTTACAGCATGGAAACAGGCCCTTCGCCCCAATTTGTCCATGCCGCCTTTTTTTATAACCCCTAAGCTAGTCCCAATTGCCCGCATTTGGCCCATATCCCTCTGTACCCATCTTACCCATGTAACTGTCTAAATGCTTTTTAAAAATCAAAATTGTACCCGCCTCTACTACTACCTCTGGCAGCTTGTTCAAGACACTCACCATTCTCTGTATGAAAAAATTGCCCCTCTCACCTTAAACCTATGCCCTCTAGTTTTAGACTTCCCTACTTTGGGAAAAGATATTGACTATCTAGCTGATCTATGCCCCTCATTATTTTATAGACCTCTAGAAGATCACCCCTAAGACTCCGACACTCCAGACAAAAAAGTTCCAGTCTATCCAGCCTCTCCTTATAACTCAAACCATCAAGTCCCAGTAGCATCCTAATAATTATTTTCTGCACTCTTTCTGGTTTAATAATATCCTTTCTATAATAGGGTGACCAGAACTGTACACAGCATTCCAAGTGTGGCCTTACCAATGTTTTGTACAACTTCAACAAGACATTCCAACTCCTGTATTCAATGTTCTGACCAATGAAACCAAGCATGCTGAATGCCTTCTTCACCACTCACAAAGCCATGCTGACTGTCCCTAATCAGTCATTGCATCTCTAAATGCCTGTAGATCCTGTCTCTCAAAACACCTTCCAACAACTTACCCACCACAGATGTGAGGCTCACTGGCCTGCAGTTCCCAGGCTTTTCCCTGCAGCCCTTTTCAAACAAAGGCACAACATTTGCCACCCTCCAGTCTTCAGGCACCTCACCTGTGACTATCGATGATACAAATATCTCTGCTATGACTGAACTAAAAATATATTTAATGGATAGGATGGCTTCAGTTGGTTAAGATACAGGGGGTTGTGATTAATTATGATCTTGAACTTGTGCCGTGGGGGTAGTCAAGCAGAAATGATCAATAATTTCTAAATGAGATTAGATGAGTGCTGCAGGGTTACAGAATGGGACCCACTCCAGACGGACAGAATTGCGCGACAGAGGATTTATAGTTTACTTTTGATAATTTATTAGTTCGTGTCACAAGCATGCTTACATTAACACTGCATGAACTCACTGTGAAAATCACAAAAAAACTGTGAAAAACTATGAAGTTACAGTGAGAGTCGGTATGGACTCGAGTTATCCAATGGACTCCTTCTGTGCTGTAATGACTCTATGACTGGAAAATCTGATTTCCACTCCATCTGACGAAGGAGCAGCGCTCCGAAAGCTAATGGTATTTGCTACCAAATAAACCTGTTGGACTTTAACCTGGTGTTGTTAAAACTGTTACTGTGTTTATCCCAGTCCAATGCTGGCATCTCCACATCATGACCACATAATAACACCAGAGACATTCTCTGCTCAAGTTTAGCTTCTGCTCGACTTTAAAAAAGTAAGAGGCAATTTAATTTAAACCTTCAAGATTCTGAAAGGTCTTGGATGTGGAGAGGATGTTTACTCTTATGGGAGAATCTGGGGGTCACTGTTTAAAAAACAGTGCTGCCCATTGAAGACAGAGCTGAGAAGGTTTTATTTCATTCAGAGTCTTGAATCTTCGGAAGACCCTTCCTCAAAAGTAGTAGAGTCTGATTTCAATAAGGAATTAGATACATTTCTTGGGGATCAAGGGATACGGGGGGTGGGGGTGGGGGGAGGCGGGATTACGATATTGAATTTGATGATCAGCCATGACCAGAATGAACAGCGGAGCAGGCTCAAAGGGCCGAATAGCCTCCTCCCTACTTCTATTTTCTAGTATGTTTCTATGTAAACATGAGGAGCCTGGGGCTGAAGTGTAACCAAATTCTTTGCCACCGCTTCAGGCAACTTTCCACACTGAAACATAGAATCTCGAAGTGGGAGTAGGTCATTCAGCCCTTTGAGCTTGCTCCGCCATTCATGATGGTCATGGTTGATCATCAAATTCAATATCCTAATCCCCCCCACCCCACTCCCGTTCCCCCATATCCCTTGATCTATATTCTGTGGCAGTGAATTCCACACATTCATCACCCTCTGGGTGAAGAAATTTCTCCTCACCTCAGTTCTAAAAGGTTTACCCCTTATCCTCAAGCTATGCCCCGGGTTCTGGACTCCCCCCACCATTGGGAACATTCTTCCTGTATCTACCCTGTCCAACCGTGTTAGAATTTTTAAGTTTCTATGAGATCCCCTCTCTCTCTTCCAAACTCCAGTGAGTATAATCTTAACCGATTTAGTTTCTCCTCATATGACTGACTTACCATCCCAGGAATCAGCCTGGTAAACCTTCGCTGCACTCCCTCTATAACAAGGACATCCTTCCTCAGATAAGGACACCAAAACTGTACACAATACTCCAGGTGTGGCCTCACCAATGCCCTATACAACTGCAGCAAAACATCCCTATCCCTATACTCAAATCCTCTTGCTATGAAGGCCTACATATCATTTGCCTTCTTTACTGCCTACTGTACCTGCACGCTTACTTTCAGCGACTGATGCACGAGGAATCAAACATCTTGTTGAGTATACACCTCCCTCAATTTACACCTATTCAAGTAATAATCTGTCTTCCTATTATTGCTACCAAAGTGGATAATCTCACATTTATCCACATTATACTGCATCTGCAATGCTGATGCCCACACACTCAGCCAGTCCCAATCACGCTGAAGCACCTCTGCAGCCTCCTCACAGCTCACTCTCCCACCCAACTTGGTATTATCTGCAAACTTGGAGATAATACATTCCGTTCCCTCTTCCAAATCATTAATATATAATTTGAAGAGTTGGGGTCCAAGCACAGATCCCTGACAAACCCCACGAGTCACTGACTGCCATTCAGAAAAAGACTCATTTATGCCAACTCTTCGCTTCTTATCTGCTAACCAGCTTTCTATCCATCTCAAGACATTACCTGCAATCCCATGTCCTTTAACGTTACATAGCAGTCTGTTATGTGAGACCTTGTCGAAAGCCTTCTGAAAGTCTAAATAAACCACATCCACTGGTTTTCCTCGGTCAACTCTACTACTTACATCCTTACAAAATTCCAATAGATTCGTCAAGCATGATTTCCCTTTTGTAAATCCATGCTGTCTTTGTCCGATTATACCACTGCCTTCCAAATGCCGAGTTGTGAAATCCTTGATAATAGACACCAGCAACTTCCCCAATACCAATGTTAGGCTCACTGGTCTATAGTTCCCTGTTTTCTCTCTCCCTCCCTTTTTGAATAGTGGGTTTACATTAGCTACCCTCCAATCTGTCGGAACTATTACCGATTCCAAAGAATTTGGGAAAATAACCACCAATGTATCTACTATTTCCAGGACCACTTCCTGAGATACTCTGGGATGAAGCTTATCTGGACCTGGAGATTTATCCACCTTCAATCCCATCAATTTCCCCAAAAACTTCTCAACTGATGCTGATTTCCTTCAGCCCCTGACTAAAACATGTTTCTTTCAGCACTTCTGGTACATTATTCACGTCTTCCTTTGTGAAGACTGAAGCAAAGTACCAATTTAATTCCTCAGCCATTTCTTTATTCCCCGTTATGAATTCTCCTGTTTCTAACATTCGTTTTTGTCAAACTTTTTCTCTTTACATATCTATAGAAACTTTTACAGTCAGTTTTTATGTTCCCTGCTTGCTTCCTTTCATACTCCATTTTTCCCTTCTTAATCAATCCCTTGGTCCTCCTTTGCTGAATTTTAAACTGCTCCCAATCCTCGGATCTATTGCTTTTTCTTGCCAATTTGAATGCTTCTTCCTTGAATCTGATTCTATCTCTAATTTCCCTTGTAAGCCATGGCTTGGCCACAATTCCCTTACCACTCTTGCGCCAAACAGGAATAAACAACTTCTGGAGTATATACATAACCCATGGATTCCTCGAGGCTGCAAACATTAGCTGCCGCCTGGGAGTGGGTGAAGCTGTTTAGAACCTGTTACTCAGTCTGCTGTGCTATCCGGTCACTAGGACCCAGTCGGGAGCAGAAAACGCTGAAGCCCCACCCACTCACTGTTGCGTCACCACGACACCAGCGCATTCGCTCCGCTCCCTGCTGAATCAAGATGGCGGCTGTTAACCTCGCCTCGTCTCGGGAAAAAGACCTGAAGCTGCAAACACGGAACCTGCGGATTACTTTTAGAGGTTTGAGACCTTCACCAGATATTTAGAAACCCTCTCCGTCCATCTGCTGGTTCCAATCCTCCCTCCATGTATCCGCATCCTAACCGGTTGCTGATGAGACAGAGGAACGTCCCTCTCCATTGCCATCGTCCACGCTACGCATGCGTCAAACACTGCTTCACTGCGCATGCACAACTCTCCCGTGCTGTGGATAGGGGACATTCCCCACCGCGAGGAATGGTGGGTAAAACGCACGCCATCGAAACTCCTCATTTGTGAACAGTAGCTTTTTCTGCTGCGATGTGAAAATTAGGGATAGGGGTGCAGTTAATAAAATTAGGAATCAAATTGTACTGTAATCGAAGTGCTCAAGACATCCATTATCCACCAGGAAGTAGGGGAATGGAAATTCTCGACCAAAGTATCTGAAATTGATACATAATGAGGGGGAAGTCGATCCGTATCTTTAATGAACATCAACACGCAAAAATGGAACTTGACGACTTTTAAACAGCTCGCCCTCTTGACATAGAAGTGTCATAATGGGAAATGTGTGTGATGGATAGAGCTGTTTCTGGGGCACAGGGGATTGTGGGATCCACGGCCCCATTAAACAGCAGCTATTGGTATGTGTTTTATTAGAGGAGCATCAGTGACTGCAAACATTAACTCTATTTCTGTCTCTATAGATGCTGTCTAACCTGATGAGTATTTCCAACGTTTTCTCTTTTCATTTCAGATTTCCAGCAGCTGCAGTGTTTTGATTTTGTTTAGTAAGGAAGTTAAAACTAGAGGACACAGCCTCAAAATAAAGGGGGGTCGGTTTAAGACAGAGTTGAGGAGGAACTTCTTCTCCCAGAGGGTGGTGAATCTCTGGAATTCTCTGCCCACTGAGGTGGTGGAGGCTACCTCGCTGAATATGTTTAAAGCGCGGATGGATGGATTCCTGATCGGTAAGGGAATTAAGGGTTATGGGGATCAGGCGGGTAAGTGGTACTGATCCACGTCAGATCAGCCATGATCTTATTGAATGGCGGGGCAGGCTCGAGGGGCTAGATGGCCTACTCCTGCTCCTATTTCTTATGTTCTTAGTTGAAGGCGTTGCTCATGGAACTGAATCTAGAAACAAACGGACCATTTAAAGCTGTGTTTCAAGTAAGGAAAAAGTAGTTATGTCGGGTATTTTCGTAAAATTTACATTTAGAAAAATTTCATATTAATAACTGGAACATGGACATTACTGGAATTACCAGCAATTGGCTAAACCTCCTTTGACAGCAGCTTCCAAAACTACAAACCTCTTCTCCAATATGGATTAGGGCAGTTTGTGCATGGAAACCCCACTACCTGCATTTACTCTTCAGAATCACACACTATTCTGACTTGGTAGTATACTGCTCTGCCTTCACAATCACTCGGCCAAAATCCTAAAACTTATTTCTGAGCAACATAGTACAGTGGCACAGGGTAGCACAGTGGTCAACACTGCTGTTTCACAGCACCAGGGACCCGGGTTCGATTCCAGCTTTGGGTGACTGTGTGGAGTTTGCACGTTCTCTCTGTGACTGCATGAGTTTCCTTTAGGTGCTCCGGTTTCCTCCCACACCCCAAAGGTGTGCAGGTTAGGTGGATTGACCAGGCTAAATTGCCCCTTAAATGCAGGAGGTTATAGGTTACCTCACGATTACAAGTTGTTTTGAGATTGAAAGCGACATTTGGAGGTGATAGTTTTCCTGCATCCTTTGAGTTGGTGAAGGTTGTGGTTTGGCAGGTTCTGTCAAAGTTCTTGTCCAGTTGTAGATGTATAAAGTCCTTACCGTTCATTCCCTCCCTGTTTCATCTCTATCTTTCTCCTCCCATTAAGGTTGAATTCTTGTGTAGATCTGGACTGGGTGGCAGGTTTCCTGCATTGAAGGACATTAGCAAACCATTTGAGTTTTTAATCACAATCCAGCAGCTTTCGTGGTCACTTTTTCCTTGTGCCGGCTCCACAAATTACCGGATTCATTCAGCTCAATTTCACAACCTACCTTTGTGTTTATCACTGTTTTTTTCTCCTTTTTGAATTAATTTTACAGCATATTGGAAGAGGATGATTTGTAGGTGGGAAACTCAGATCAAACATCACATCAGGATCTGACAGACACCCAACTCATCAGGGCCTGAACATCATCGACTTCTGAACATGGAATCAAAAAGCACCGTTCACAATGGGGAGAAGGTGTTTACATGTTCTGTGTGTGGACGAGGTTTCAGTCGCTCATCAAACCTGTCAAAACACAAGTGCTGTCCCACTGGGGAGAAACCGTGGAAATGTGGAGACTGTGGGAAGGGATTTGATTACCCATCTGAATTACATATTCATCACCGCAGTCACACTGGGGAGAGGCCATTCACTTGCTCTGTGTGTCAGAAAGGATTCACTAAATCATCCCACCTTCTAAGACACCGGCGTGTTCACACTGGGGAGAGACCATTCACCTGCTCCGTCTGTGGGAAAGACTTCACAAACTCATCCCACCTCCTGTCACACCTTCGTATCCACAGTGAGGAGAGACCTTTCCAATGTTCTGACTGTGAGAAAAACTATAAAAGGAAAAATGATCTGTTGAACCACAAACACACTCACACTGGGGAGAGACTGTTCCCCTGCTCCGTGTGTGGGAAGGGATTTACCCGTTCATTCGACCTACTGACACACCAACTTGTTCATACTGATAAGAGACTGTTTAAATGTCCTGACTGTGAGAAGTGCTTTAAAAGCCAGACGGATCTGCTGATGCACCAACTCACTCACACCAGGGAGAGACCCTTCACCTGCTTTTTCTGTGGGAAAGGCTTCACTTGGATGTCCAACCTATTTAATCACCAGCGAGTTCACACTGGGGAGAGGCCGTTCATCTGCTCAGTGTGTGGGAAGGGATTCACTCAGTCATCCACCCTGCTGACACACCAGCGAGTTCACACCAGGGAGAGGCCATTTCCGTGCTCAGTGTGTGGAAAGAGATTCAGTCGTTCATCCACACAGCTTAGGCACCAGCGAGTTCACAAGTAACTAGAACATAGAACATAGAACAGTACAGCACAGAACAGGCCCTTCGGCCCACGATGTTGTGCCGACCTTCATCTGAAACCAAGATCAAGCTATCCCCCTCCCTACCATCCTGGTGTGCTCCATGTGCCTATCCAATAACCGCTTAAATGTTCCTAAAGTGTCTGACTCCACTATCACTGCAGGCAGTCCATTCCACACCCCAACCACTCTCTGCGTGAAGAACCTACCTCTGATATCCTTCCTATATCTCCCACCATGAACCCTATAGTTATGCCCCCTTGTAATAGCTCCATCCACCCGAGGAAATAGTCTTTGAACGTTCACTCGATCTATCCCCTTCATTTTATAAACCTCTATTAAGTCTCCCCTCAATCTCCTCCGCTCCAGAGAGAACAGCCCCAGCTCCCTCAACCTTTCCTCATAAGACCGACACTCCAAACCAGGCAGCATCCTGGTAAATCTCCTCTGCACTCTTTCCAGCGCTTCCACATCCTTCTTATAGTGAGGTGACCAGAACTGCACGCAATATTCCAAATGCGGTCTCACCAAGGTCCTGTACAGTTGCAGCATAACCCCACGGCTCTTAAACTCCAACCCCCTGTTAATAAAAGCTAACACACTATATGCCTTCTTCACAGCTCTATCCACTTGAGTGGCAACCTTTAGAGATCTGTGGATATGGACCCCAAGATCTCTCTGTTCCTCCACAGTCTTCAGAACCCTACCTTTGACCCTGTAATCCACATTTAAATTAGTCCTACCAAAATGAATCACCTCACATTTATCAGGGTTAAACTCCATTTGCCATTTTTCAGCCCAGCTTTGCATCCTATCTATGTCTCTTTGCAGCCTACAACACCCCTCCACCTCATCCACTACTCCACCAATCTTGGTGTCATCAGCAAATTTACTGATCCACCCTTCAGCCCCCTCCTCTAAGTCATTAATAAAAATCACAAAGAGCAGAGGACCAAGCACCGATCCCTGCGGCACTCCGCTAGCAACCTGCCTCCAGTCCGAAAATTTTCCATCCACCACCACCCTCTGTCTTCGATCAGACAGCCAGTTACCTATCCAATCGGCCAACTTTCCCTCTATCCCACACCTCCTTACTTTCATCATAAGCCGACCATGGGGGACCTTATCAAACGCCTTACTAAAATCCATGTATATGACATCAACCGCCCTACCTTCATCAACACACCTAGTTACCTCCTCAAAAAATTCTATCAAATTTGTGAGGCACGATTTGCCCTTCACAAATCCGTGCTGACTATCCCGGATTAATCCGCATCTTTCTAAATGGTCGTAAATCCCATCCCTAAGGACCTTTTCCATCAATTTACCAACCACCGAAGTCAGACTAACCGGTCTATAATTACCAGGGTCATTTCTATTCCCTTTCTTAAACAGAGGAACAACATTTGCCACTCTCCAGTCCTCTGGCACCATCCCCGTGGACAGCGAGGACCCAAAGATCAAAGCCAAAGGCTCTGCAATCCCATCCCTCGCCTCCCAAAGAATCCTAGGATACATTTCATCAGGCCCAGGGGACTTATCGACCTTCAGTTTATTCAAAACTGCCAATACATCCTCCCTCCGAACATCTATTTCCTCCAGCCTATTAGCCTGTAACACCTTCTCTTCCTGAAAAACATGGCCCCTCTCCTTGGTGAACACTGAAGAAAAGTATTCATTCATCACCTCGCCTATCTCTACTGATTCCATACACAAGTTCCCACCACTGTCCTTGACCGGCCCTAACCTCACCCTGGTCATTCTTTTATTCCTCACATAAGACTAAAAAGCCTTGGGGTTTTCCTTGATCCGACCCGCCAAGGACTTCTCATGTCCCCTCCTAGCTCTCCTCAGCCCCTTTTTCAGCTCGTTCCTTGCTAACTTGTAACCCTCAGTCGAGCCATCTGAACCTTGTTTCCTCATCCCTACATAAGCTTCCCTCTTCCTTTTCACAAGACATTCCACCTCTTTTGTGAACCACGGTTCCCTCACTCGGCCATTTCCTCCCTGCCTGACAGGGACATACCTATCAAGGACACCCAGTATTTGTTCCTTGAAAAAGTTCCACTTTTCATCAGTGCCTTTCCCTGACAGTTTCTGTTCCCATCTTGTGCCCCCTAATTCTTGCCTAATCGCATCATAAGTAACTGAAGGGATTGGATTTAGAATCTGCTGTTAATGACATCCAGGACTGAACCATGTTCATTCTGACAGTTGGAGTTTGTTGCTGCTGATATTAATAAGCATGAAAGCTGGTGTGTGCAGTGATGTTGTTTGTAAATGTTGATTAAATCAGCTTTGATTCAAACACAGTGTTTTGGATTTCTCCAATAATAAGAGGAGAATGATTGATCTCCTGTTTTTGACAGTGCCATTATTTGGGCCTTTTCTTGCTCAAGATTATTTCGGTTCTCTGATTCATCTTCTCCCGGATTCAACTCTGAACTTTCATCAATCCTATCAATCTATTGAAGACATTGGGTGCTTGGTGAAACCCACCTGATGTTGGTGTCATTGCCTTTTGGAAGATTTCCCAGTTTTCTGAAATTCCATCGTGGTTCTGGTGTTGATGTAATGATGGGAGTTTCAGTTCCAATGCTGATGATGTGGGGTCTGTGCTGACAGAAACACAGAATCCTCACAGTGCAGAAGGACACCATTCAGCCCATTGAGTCTGTCCTGGGTCTCTGAAAGGGCATTATACCCAGTCCTACTTCCCTGCCTTATTCCTGTAACATTGCACATTCTTTCTTTTCAGATAGCAATCTAATTTTCTTTTCAATACCTCAATAGAACCTGCCTCCACGACCTCCTCAGTGAATTTGTTCCAGACTCCAACCAACCTCTGAGTGAAACATTTTTACTCACATCACTCTTACTCCTTGGCTAAATACTTTGAATCTGTGCCCTAGTTCTTGGTGCTCTCTTGAGTGGGAACAGTTTCTGACTATTTACTCTGTCCATACTCATTGCTCAACCCTAATTGCCCTTGAACTGAATGGCTTGCTGGACCATTTAAAGACCCACATTGCTATAGATCTGGAGTCACATGTGGAACATACCGGGAAAGGGTGGCAGATTTCCTTCCCGAAAGGACATGAGTTTTTTATAACAATCGGCAATGGTTTCATTAAAAGTTTATTTCCGGATTTTTTTGTTATTGAATTCAAATTCCACCGTCTGCCATGGTGGGAATTGAACCCAGGTCCCCAGAACATGACTTTGGGTTTCTGGATTACTTGGATTTGGTGTCTGGGTGTAAGTGGTCTCTGGATTTGGTGTCTGGGTTTAAGTGTTTGGATTTACTACTATTTACTGTGTATTCATGTCTCAGTGGAAACATTCTGTCCATATCTACCTGTCCATCCCATTTGAAGACCTGTATCCGAAGAATCATAGAATCCCTACAGTGTAGAAGGAGGCCATTCAGCCCATCGAGTCTGTGCTGACTCTGCAATAGGGCATCTTACCCAGGCCCACCGCCAGCAACTCCACACGTTTACCCCACTAATCCTCTAACCTGCACATCTTTTGACTGTGGGACGAAAGCAGAGCACCTGGAGAAAACCCCTGAAGTCACAGGTGGAATGTGCAAACTCCACACAGACAGTGAGGCAGCAGTGCTAACCACTGTACCACCCTGTAGAGATGAACCTTTCTTTAGTTTGAGATTGCCGTGTGTAAATCCTCCTCTTCTAACCCCCTGTAAAAGGAGTTTCCGAAATCCATCCAGGATAGAAATTCACAACATTCTCTCCTCCTGCTTTTTTTTTTAACTGGTCGGTGCAACATCGTGGGCCGAAGGGCCTGTTCTGCGCTGTTATGTTCTATGTTCTATGTTCTATGCTCCAGGTTTGTCACCGGGATAATTCCCCTTGTGTCCATTCAGTAACTTCTCATTTGGGATTTGCAGTTTACACAACAGGTTTCCAGAGAATCTCTATCCACCCACCAAATCCATTCCTCCCGCCATCCCACCTTTTACCCATCGTGGATCCGAGAGAGAAATGTCTGTTCATAGTCATGGCTGACACTGCGGATGCTCCAAACACAGAATAGAACCAGGCCTGCCCACTGCTCTCCTGTGCTGTGGAAAGGGGATACTCTCAACCATGGGGAATGCTGGGTTAAAACCACCTCCACTGATGGTCCCAATTAAATGGTGACAGAACCCAGAGGAAGATGCAGGTTCAGAGCTCAGACAATGAGGAACTTTAGAAGCAGTATTTTTCTGGTGGGCTGTTGGAAGTAGTAGAGGTAATTCATCAGATGTTCTCAATCTTAAAGAAGCTCTATGAGCTGCTTACACTTGTTATTGGAAGTGAGGATGGAGGAAAGAGGGAATGGGCAGGGCATCTCAAAAACTCCTAACATATTGGAGATATCAAAAAGATTGACACTCAGCTTAACATAAAGCTGATTTATTTAACTTTTAACCAGAAGATTAAAAACATACAACTGGCCTGGAGTTTATCATCAGCAGTAGAAACAGACCCCAAAGAATGGGATTCAGTCCTGGCTGTGATTAAAAGTAAAATACAATCAATGTAGTTATTTCTGAAATCACTGGATCTCAGTGGATGGGACGAATGAGTGACTCTCTTCCCACATTCAGAGGGAGTGAACATTCTCTCCTCAGTGTCAATGCACTGGTGTACAGTGAGATGAGGTTACCTGAACTCAGACCAAAAATGACAACACTTGAATTGTCTCTAGTCAGTGTGGATTTGTTGATGGGACAGCAGTTCCCTGGAACTTTTGTTGCACTTTCCGCAGTTCAGTCTCATCAGTGTGGATCTGCTGGTGGGTTAGCAGGTGGGATGAATTAATGAATCCCTTTCCACACTCAGGGCAGGTGAATGGTCTCTTCCCAGTGTGAATCCACTGGTGTGTCAGCAGAGTGGACATCTGAGCAAATCCCTTCCCACACTCTTTGCAGGTGAGTGGCCTCTCCCCAGTGTGAATCCACTGGTGGACAGTGAGGTCAGATGATTGTGTGAACCCAGTCCCACAATGAGAGCACCTGAATGGTCTCATGTCAGTGTGAACATGTTGATGGTGCTTCAGTTCCCAGAAGTTTTGCAGCACTTCACACAGTCTGTGTATTTAAAAGGTCTCTCTGCAGTGTGAACTGGTTGGTGTCTCAACAGATGTGATGAATGAGTGAATCCCTTCCCACATTCAGTGCAGGTGAACGGCCTCTCCCCAGTGTGAACGAGCTGGTGTCTCAGCAGGTTGGTTGAATTCACGAAGCTCTTCCCACACTCGGTGCAGGTAAATGGCCTCTCCCCAGTGTGAACGCACTGATGAGTTTCCAGTATAACTGAGTAACTGAATCCCTTCCCACAGTCCTCACATTTCCACAGTTTCTCCATGCTGTGGGTGTCCTGTGTCTCTCCAGGTTCTATAATCAGATGAAGCCTCATCCACACACACACAACACACGTACGGTTTCTCCCCACAGTGAATGGTACTTTCTCCTTCCATGTTTACAACACAATGATTTCAGGTTTGGATAAATTGAGTGACTCCATCAGATTCTGATGCGATGTTTAGTTTGAGTTTTCCAACTGCAAATCCTTCCTTCCAATTGCCCTGTGAAATTATTTCAAAACAGAGAAAAGGGAATGAGAGACAAGCCGCAAAAGCAGGCTGTGAAATCGAGCTGAACAAATTTGGTAATTTGTTGGGCAGATACGAGAAAAGTGTGACCATGAAAACTGACATTGTTGTGAAAAACTTAACTGGTTCACTGGTACAGGAACCTACCACCTTTTCTGGCCTGACACCAGGCTCTTCTCTATGGGAGGGGAGGGAGAGGGTGAGAAGTGGAGCGACATGGGGTGACGGGAGGGAATTTTACTTATTTACAAATAAACCAACCTCCAGCACCGAGGAGGACCAGGGTAGTAGGTGTATGTGAACATCATCCCTCCAAAATTCCCTTCAAGTCACACATCACCCTGACTTATCTGACATCTTGTACTGGATGAACAGAAATTCCCTCCATTTAGCAGCATAGAGTTTTACAGCATAGAAAGAGGCCCTTTGGCCCATCATGTCTGTGCCGGCCAGCAAGCACCTATCTATTCTAATCCCATTTCCAGTAATTGGTTCATAACCTTGAATGCTATGGTGTTTCACCTGCTCATCTAAATGCTTCTTAAATATTGTGAGGGTTCTTGCCTCTACAACCCTTTCAGACAGTGAGTTCCAGATTCCCACCATCCTCTGAGTGAAAGGTTATTCCTCCACTCCACTCTAAACCTCCTGCCCCTTAACTTAAATCTATCTCCCTGGTTATTGACCCCTCTACTAAAGGGGAAAAGTTCCTTTCAATTTACCTGATTTATATTCCTCATAATCTTGTACACCTCAGTCAGGTCACCCCTCAGCCTTCTCTGCTCTAAGGAAAACAACCTCAGCCTAACCAGCCACTCTTCATAGTTGAAATGGTCCAGCCCAGGCAACATCCTGGTGAATCTCCTCTGCTCCCTTTCTGATGCAATCACATCCTTCCTATAGTGTTCCAAACAGAACAGCACACAGGACTCGAGTTATGAGTAACAAGTGTTTATACAGCTCCAACATAACCACCTTATCTACCTGTCCTGCTGGCTTCAGGGATAATTGGGAATGCTCCCCAATGTCCCTCTGGTCCTTTATATTCCCTGGCCTTGTCCTCCCAAAATTCATCACTTCATACTTTTCAGGGTTAAGTTCCATTTGCCACTGTTCTGCCCGTCTGACCAGCCTGTCTGTATCACCCTGCAATCCAAGGTTGTCCTCCTCGCTATTTACCACACCACCAATGACAATCTGTTCAATTCTATCACACACCCATCCCTGCTTTCTGTACCTACATTGTCCTTCCACACAGTGAACACAGATGCAAAATACTCCTTTAATGCTTCAAATACATCTTCCGGCTCCACACCCAGGTTGCCGAATGGGCAATTGATTCCTAATCTACCAACCACTCTTTCCCTGATTACCCTCTTGCCCTTAAAATATTTATAAAGCATCTTGTGATTTCTTTCCTTCTCTGCCACCGCTCTGCCTCATCAATAAGACATTGGGACTCAGAGGGTTGATGCAGTTTGATGGACAAGTTGTCTCCATTCTGAACAATGGGGAACCCGCTCCTCCCAGTCATTGACAATATTGCCCCCTACAAAGATGGCGATCACCCATGCGCACTGCCGCACATTGCCCCCAATAAAGATGGAGGTCGTTAACGCGTGGGCCGATCTCAGGGATCTTTAACCCGCTCGATGCAAATGGGGTAATTGGAGAATTTTGGGGGGAGTTTACAGATCGCACAACCGGTTTCTGAAGCCTTCCCGTCCACTCGCCGGTTCCATCGTACCCACCGATCGGCGATTTTCCGCTGACAAATTACGGATCCGAAGCAGTAAGCCTTTTCCGTCGCCATTACCCGCAATGCGCATGCTTCAGTTGGAGCCCCTTTTTCACCCTGATTGGTTGGAGGACGAACCCCCCCACCCACCACCCCCACCGTGTCATCCAGACCCGCCCCTCGTATTGGTCCGGAGCCGCTGTCAATCACCCTCCCCGGGGCATCACGATCTGGCACATGCGCAGTCCGGTCTGGCTGATCATGCGGGACACTCTGTTTGAATGTGGAGCATGCGCAATTCCTTTGTTCGCCTCGGGAGCGAGAGTCCTTTGTCCCGGAGAAGCGGAGTCAGCGTTAGGCGGTGGCTGGGAGGATTTGGAAACACTTTGTGGATCCGCAAACCCTTCAGAATCATTGTCAGCTCCCTGGTTTGCAGCTGCGGGGCTTCTCCCTCCCTCCCTCCCGGGAACAGGCCCAGGTTAACGGCCCCATCCTGGCTCAGCCACTGGAGGATGGTTCACACCAGAGGATGGGGGAGGGGGACAATAAATAAGAGGTTCCACTTTGGCCTCAAATCAATGAGGACTCTGATCTCTGGGAAGGAAGGAAACCCTGGGAGGTGGGCGGGGAGGATTCACAAACACCCGCTGGAGTCCCCAACACCCCCAGTAAAAAGCTGCAGCTCCCAGCAGTGACCAGGAGAGAAAATAATTGATTGATTTTATTTTGACTCTGTACAAAAGAACTGAACCCAGCCAGAATAGAGAGTGGGAGAAAAGATTTGTGAAGATATTTCACACTGGGTTTGCCAGGCTGACCAACTCTCTCAGAGAAAATGAAAGGACATTCTTCACGAGTCTGTTAGAGCAGGTGAGCAGTATGGTGTGCGGTGCTGCTGGAACTGCGAGGGTGGGCATGGGCTGGTTGGCAGCCAGAACAGTTGGAAGAGGGTGCTGCACAGATCCATCTTATGGGTGAAACAGCACCCATACGCCATGCAGCCTGGCACACTGGACTCAAACATGGGACAATCATTGAAATATGAGATGGTTGTTCAATGTGGGAGTTGGTTGCAGGACAGGGATGTGGGAAAGTGTTCAGGATGAGGATTTACTGCTTTACAGGATCAAGTGAGGAAACGATGTTCCACAGAAAGTAGAAATGTCTGTTCTGAATTTCGATCCCGTACTGACAGTGATGATGTTTCTAAACTCCTTTTACAGGATATTTGAAATATACAGACATTAAATCATCCAACCTGGAGAGACACGAGGACATCTACACCATAGAGAACCCATGGAAATGTGGGGACTGTGGGAAGGAATTCAGTTCTCCATCCCAGCTGGAAGCTCATCAGCGCAGTCACACTGGGAAGAGTCTGTTCATCTGCACCGCGTGTGGGAAGAGTTTTAGTCGAATGTTCAACCTTCGCACTCACCAGCGGCTTCACACTGGGGAGCGGCCATTCACCTGCTCTGTGTGTATGAAGGGATTCAGCAGTTCATCTCACCTGCTGAAACACAAGCGTGCTCACACTGGGGAAAGGCCTTTCACCTGCTCCGTGTGTGGGAAGGGATTCACTAACTCATCTGATCTCCTGATACACCAGCGAGTTCACACCGGGGAGAGGCCGTTCACCTGCTCCATATGTGGGAACAGATTCACTCAGTCACAAAACCTAATGAGACACCAGCGAGTTCACAAGTCTGGAGGCAGATTCCCCAGTTATTGAACAGGTAATCACATCCTGCACTGATCCATGTGCATTCTGATAGCTGTGGTGTGTTTCTGCTGCTGTTAATAACTGCTGTAACCAGCTTGAGTTAACAATTCAGGTATTTGTTCAAGTTCAGATAGACTAATGGATCAACCAGTGTCTAATTGAATAACAGAGCAGACTTGAAGGGCTGAACAACCTATTCCATTTCCTGAGTAGTCTGTCCACAGGACTCTCCTACTCTTTAACTCTGCTCCATCGCTGGTTCCTGGTGAAGTGTCTTCTCCCCACTTAAGAACAAAGAAAAGTACAGCACAGGAACAGGCTTTCCATTTATCAGCTGGTATTTCATTCAGCTGTGGTGTGTTTCTGCTGCTGTTAATAATCCTATAACCAGCTGGAGTTAACTGTTCAGGTATTTGTTCTTCAAGTTCAGAAAGACTAATTGATCAGCCAGAGTCTAACTGAATGACAGAGCAGACTCAAAAGGCTGAATGAGCTACTCCATTTCCTGTGTTGTTTCCCCTCTGGGCCTCTCCCACTCTCTAGCTCTGCTCCAGTGCTGGTTTCTGGTGAAATGTCTTCCCCCCCAGTTCTCCCATCACTTTCCATTCATCAGTGTGGTGTTCGAGCCCAAGTTTATTGGGAACAGGAGGAAATCATTTCTCCCCCTTGAACCTGTTCTCTTATTGACTGGGGTCATGGCTGATCTGTGACCAAATTCCATTTACTTAGATATTGTTTTAATCCTGACTTTCCCAGTCTGTTACAATGTGATTTTAAAATAACTTTCATTTATATCAGACCTTTAATGTAGGAGAGTGTCCCAAGGTGAATCTCAGAAATATCAACTGACAGAATCAGACAGAACGTAACACTGAGGAACACTATAGGAAGGATGTGATTGCACTGGAAAGAGTGCAGAGGAGAGTCACCAGCATGTTGCCAGGGCTGGAGTGTTGGGAAGGCGACTTACTATCTAAATGGGGAGAGACTTTGGGGTGCTCCAGTGCAGAAGGATCTGGGTGTCCTCGTTCACCAGTCACAGGAAACCAGCATGCAGGTACAGCAGATTGTAAAGAAAGTGAATGGAATGTTGGCATTTATAGCTAAAGGATTAGAATATAAATGTAAGGAACTATACAAGGCATTGGTGAGACCGCACCTGGAGTATTGTGCATAGTTTTGGTCCCTTTATTTGAGGAAAGATGTAGTGGCTTTGGAGGCAGTTCAGAGGCGGTTCACCAGATTGATTCCAGAGATGTCGGGTTTGTCGTATGAAGAGAGATAGGCCTATACTCTCTGGAATTTAGAAGAATGAGGAGAGATCAAATTGAGGTACACAAGATGATAAAAGGTATGGATAAAGTAGACTTGGAGTGGATGCTTCCTCTTGTGGGGCATTCTAGGACGAGTCTTAGGATAAAGGGTAGCAAATTTAAAACAGAGTTGAGGAGAAACTACTTCTCCCAAAGGGTTGTGAATCTGGAATTCGCTGCCCTGAAGTGCGGTGGATGCTGGGACAGTGAGTACGTTTAAGGAGGAGTTAGACAGATTTTTAACTGGTTATGGGGAGAAGGCAGGAAAATGGGAATGAGGAGCAGACTCGATGGGCCGAATGCCCTAATTCTGCTCCAATATCTTATGAACTTAACACAGCCTTAAATGTATTAAATGACCAAGCCTCCTACTTACTGGAGAAGGGATTTCCAAAGACTAATGATCTTCATAGAGAATACGTTTCTCCTCATGGTGTCAACTGAGAGACCTCTTATTTTTTAACTGTTCCATCATTCGATATTACCCCATGAGGGGAAACATCCTCTCAGAATCGACCCAGACAAGCTCCCCCAGGATCTAATATGCTTCACCAAGATCACCTCTCATTCTTCTGAATTCCAATGGGTAAAGACCCAACCTGTTCCACCTTTCCTCAGAAGCCAAACCCCCTCATCACAGGAGTCAGCCTAGTGAACATTTTCTCATCTGCTTCCAATGAAAATGTGTCCCAGCTTTAGTAATCCTGAGCCGGAAAGCAGGCAGACACAATGTTGTGAATTTCTATCCTGGACTGAGAGTGATGGGTTTTGGAAACTTATTTTACATGGGTTAGAAGGGGAGGATTTACCCACAGCAAACTGCAATCAAGTGAATGTTTAACAAAAAACAGAAAGTGCTGGAAAATCTCAGCATGTCTGACAGCATCTTTGGAGAGAGAATAGAGCCAACGTTTCGAGTCTGAATGACTGTTTGGAGAACGGTCATCCAGACTTGAAACAGTGACAGAGGTGAAAGACCTGATGGACCGAATGGCCGACTCCTAATTCCTGAGGTGAAACATGTCACCATGGTTGTGAACAACCATGTTCAGCCTCGGACAATTATCAGGGAGAGAGATGGAGTCGGTGGCTGGGGAGTGAAGTTTGTAGCAAAGACTGAAACCAGTGGCTTCAGTCTTCCCAATATATAAAATGTCTGTTCATCCAGTACTGGATGGCAGACAAGTCAGGACAGTGTGTTTAACGTTTTGTAAAAAAGTTTATTTATTCATGTCACGAGTAGGCTTATATTAACACTGCGATGAAGTTACTGTGAAAATCCCCAAGTGTGTGAGACTTGAAGGTGAATTTCGAGGTGTTCATTCACACTTGTGATCCTGGTCCTTCCAGGTGATGGAAGTTGAGGGTTTGGGAGATTCTGTCAAAGCTCCAGCTGAGTTATAGATGTGTAAAATCCCTCTCCTCCTGCCATCACCAGCACCTCCCCCATCCCCCCACAACCTCACCTCTTGCATTACTCCCTATTCCCTCCCACTGTCTTGTACTCTCCTTAAGTAGAGGCCTGAGTCTGTACAGACCCAGACTGGGTGGTAGGTTCCTTTCCCTGATGGACATTAGTGAATCAGTTGGGTTTTTATGATAATCCAGCACTGTTCATTAGTATCAGACAAATGACCAGATTCATTCAGCTCAATTTCACAAGCTGCCTTTGTGTTTTTGTGGGTTCTCTCTCACTCCTGTTTTTTTGTTTTAAATCAATTTCACAGGGTTTTAGAAGAGGAGGATTTACAGTCAGGAAACTGAAACCAAACATCACACCAGGAGCTGACAGAGGTGTATCATTTATCGTAACTTGAATATCATTTAATATTAAACATGGAAGGAAAAAGCACTGTTCACAGTGAGGAGAAACCATACACGTGTTGTGTGTGTGGACGAGGCTTCAGTCGATCATCTGGCCTGTCGAGACACAAGCACAGTCACACTGGGGAGAAGCTGTGGAAATGTGGGGATTGTGGGAAAGCGTTTAGTTATCCATCTGACCTGGAAACTCATCGACGCAGTCACATTGGGGAGAGACCATTCACCTGCCCTCAGTGTGGGAAGGGATTCACTCAGTCATCCAGTCTGCTAAAACACCAGCGAGATCACAATGGGGAGAGACCATTCACATGTTCTGATTGTGGGAAGGGATTCACTCAGTTATCCAATCTGTTAGGACACCAACGTGGTCACACTGGGGAAAGGCCATTCACCTGCTCTGTGTGTTGGAAGGGATTCACTCAGTCATCCCACCTGATGACACATCAGCGAATTCACACTGGAGAGAGATCATTTACCTGCTCCGAGTGTGGGAATGGATTCATTCAGTTATCTGATCTGCTGAAACACCAGCGAATCCACACTGGGGAGAAACCATTTACCTGCTCTGTGTGTGGGAAGGGATTCACTCAGTCATCTCACCTACTGAAACATCAGCGAGTTCACACTGATGAGAGACCTTTTAAATGCCTGAACTGTGAGAAGTGCTTTAAAAGTTCTGTGGAACTGACATCCCATCAACGGGTTCACTCTGACGAGAGACCATTTAAATGCCTGGATTGTGGGAAGTGCTTTAAAAGTTCTGGGGAATTGGTGACCCATCAACGTATTCACGCTGACGAGAGACCGTTCAGATGCTCTCGTTATGGGACTGGGTTCAGGAAATCATCTCAGCTCACCGTACACCAGAGAATTCACACTGGGGAGAGGCCGCTCACCTGCTCTGTGTGTGGGAAGGGATTCAATCACTCATCCAATCTGCTGAAACACCGGCGCATTCACACCGGGGAGAAACCGTTCTCCTGCTCTGTGTGTGGGAGGGGATTCACTCAGTCATCCCATCTGCTGAGACACCAGCAAGGTCACAAGTAACAGGTGATTTTGCTGTTAATCACCTGCAGGTCTGAAGATTATTCACTGGAGTCTGGTCCTGCTGATGTTAATAAACACCAGGCCGGTTGTAGGTGTAAATATTCTGGATAAGAGTCAAATAAATCAGCTTTGTGTTAAACACAGTGTGTTGTGTCTTTTTAATATCACTAATAGAAGTTAATTCCTTTTGAAAGGTTCTCCCTCTCCCCGTCTCTGCCATCCTCACCTCCAACAAGTGTGAGGAGCTCCATCGCAGTTTATTTTTTACAGGTCAGTAGCTGAGAGACAGGCTCCGCAGCAGCTGTCCCCCTGAGGGAGCGTATTGGAAATGCCAACAGCACCCTCGCTTTCCTCAGTGCCCGTCCCCTTCCCTCCCTCCCCGGTAGCACTGAGCCTTTCCCAGCATGCATTTCACACTGACTGCTCATTAATTGGCCAGCCAGTCTGAAATCTCATTCCGGGGCCGATTGCACCCACTTCCAGGCTCTCCCGTGTGAGTGTGCCCGACAGATGGAAAATTCAGATCTTGGTGTCAGATTTAACAACAGGATGAGTTTCTGACCACATATCCACACCATCACTAATACCAAATATTTCAATCTCCATAATGTCAGCAATCTCCACCCCACCCCAGCTCATCTGCTGCTGAAACCCTCACCCATGCCTGTGTTTCCTTTAGACTTGATGATTCCAGTACATTTCTGAGCAGCCTCTCACATTCACCCCACTCCCACATGGAAACGTGAGATCATCCAAAACTCTGCTGCCTGCCGGCTTTCTCACACCAAATCCCATTCACCCATCTCCCCCCACCCCCTGCCCTGCTTACTGACCTACACCGGCTTTAAGTCAAGTCATGCCTCGATTTTAAAATTCACATCCTTATTTTTAATTTCCTCCATGACCTTATCCCTCTCTATCTCAGTAATCTCCAGTTTCACAATTCCCTGAGATCATAGAATAGAATCCCTGAAATGCAGAAGGAGCCCATTCGGCCCATCAAGTCTGCACTGATATCAATCCCACCCAGGTCCTATCCTTGTAACCTCACATAATCCCCCTGACACTCAGGGCAACCCCATCCAGAACTGTTTCCCATAACCCCAAGTATTTACCCTGCTAATCCCCCTAACCTGCACACCTTGGGACACTAAGGGGCAATTTAGCTTGTCCCCCAGATATCTGCACTCTTCTCATTCAGGCCTCTTGCGCATCCATGGTTTTAATTACACCGTAAGAAGTCTCACAACACCTTCTTACTGACTTCTGACAACTGACTTCTTACTGTGCTTACCCCAGTCCAATGCCTGCATCTCCACATTTTAATTACACCACCATTGGTGGCAGGGTCTGAGTGTGAAACTCTGAAATTCCCTCCCTAAACTGTCCATCTCTCTCTCTCGTAATTCAGGATCTGCCTCTCAATCAGGCTTTTGTCCATCCATCCTAATATTATGCTCTGTCACTCATAGAATCCCTACAATGCAGAAGAGGCCATTTGGCCTATCGAGTCTGTACCAATATTCTGAAAGGGAATCATACCCAGGCCCTCACCCTATTCCTGTAACACATTTACCATTTCTAATCCATCTAACCTGCACAACTTGGGACACTAAGGGGCAATTTAGCATAGCCAATCAACCTAACCTGCACATCTTTGGACTGTGAGAGGAAATCCAAGCACTCAGAGGAAACCCACACAGACATGGGGAGAGTGTTCAAACTCCAGACAGATAGTCACCCAAGGCCTGAATTAAACCTGGGTCCCTAGTGCTACGAGGCAGCAGTGCTAACCATTGTCATTTTTTTCTTCATGAAACTCCTCTGAAATACCTTGGGGTGCTTTCATTCCCAGTATTCTCATTTCCAGATCTATCAGTAATGAACTTGCTGCCGTCTGGAACAAAACTGTTTTCACCACTAAGGCTCCGCTGTGATGTAATAGTCTCTATGACATCATCGCAGCAGGACTGGATGACATCATCAGAGTCCATTGTTTCTGAATGATCCACATCAATAACAACAGGAAATACTCATCAAGCTGAGCACATTATCTAGGCTGACACTGCAGTCTGACATTGAGGGACTGCTGCACTCTGACGCACACTGTCCTTCACATGGAGCTTGTGGAGCTCTGACTACAATCTTACAATCCTTACAGAGTAGTGGTGACAAAGGACTGAGAGATTGTAAATGTTACATCCCTGTTCAAAACACAGCAATTACAGAACAATCGGCTTAACATCAGCGGTGGGGTAAATGAAACCAATAATCTGGGACACAATCAACTGATACTTGGAAAAGTATGGATTACTAACTCCAGCATTTTCTGTTTTTAATACTGAAACTTCCCTCAATCTCTCGGCTGGGAGAGACACTCTGGAAGGTACGAGGAGCTGGGACTTGTCCATGAGAGTAACTGAAGGTATGAGAACTGAAATAATCTAGAGTCAGAAAGGAGAAAAGATCCAAAAACAGAACGGTCGGTAACAGGACATCAATTAATCCTGGAGAAATCAAGTACTTGACACACTGTGTTTGAAACAAAGTTGATTTATTTAACTGACATCAAGATATTAAACTCCAGCCCAGTTACAGAGATATTAATAATCAATAGAAATAAACTCCAATTACCAGAATGAACATGGTTCAGTTCTGGGTGTGATTAACAGTGACAGTAAAAGAATAAAACACATTAAGAGGAACAGAGGGTAAATATAAATTATTTCTGCTGGTTTGACAGTCTAGGAATCGGTGGCATTGTCTAAAAGTTCAAAGCAGACCCTTCAGGAGTGAAATGACACAGGAGGCAAAACAGGCCATTGGACACAACAAGTCCAGCTCAGTGTTTCTGCTCCAAAGGAGCTTCCTCACATCATTCCTCATTTCAAGCTCTCATTGTTCCTCTAGTTTCCTGTTCAATACTAACATACATACAGACGTATGAAATAGGAGCAGAAATAGGCCATTCAGCCCTTTATTCTTAATGCCATAACTGACAGATTAAGAGGGAAAAAAATCAACGGTTTAATAGTAAGGGGAAGAGGCAAGTTGGAGATGCTCCACAGTGTTACAGACTGACTTGTTGAATCTGTTTATTCCATCCCATCTCATATTCAGCTGATTGGAAAATGGCTAAAATACTTCAACATGCAGGGATTTGGGGACAAGAGTGAGTTTGCTGCTCAGATTAGCTGATGTCTCCAGTCTCCATATTATAAGATGGGTCTGGAAGGACTGGAGAAGATGCAGGAAAATAGACTAGAAAGATGCCTGAACAGGCAGTTATACCCAGCAAGAAAGACTGGACGGTCTGTAAATATTTTCTCTGGAAAAGAGAATGAGGATGATCTGATCCTTTAAGATTATGAAAAGGTTCGACACAGTAGACAAGTGCAAGATGTTTCCACTCTCAGACAGATGAGAAATAAAAACAGAAAATGCTGGAAATAATAGCCTATCTCTGGTTGGAGAAAGTGTGCTAATTTTCAGGCCTGGGTGTTGAATGGTCATGGGCCTAAAATGCAAACTCTGTTTCTTGCTCTACAGATGCTACTAGATCTGCTGAGTATTTCCAGAATTTTACATTTTGATTTCCAGCATCTGCAATATTTTACTTGTCTTTGACTGGAGAGCACAAAGAATGCTGAACACATCATCAGAAGGTGTGAGATTACCATCGGAGCTGTAAACCTTTGGGTAAAATCCCATCATCAAAAGATTATTTCCCAGTAGAATGTGGAAATGGATTCACTCAGTCGTCTCACTTACTGATAGAACAACACAGTTAGACTAGAGGGACAACACTCAGACACTTCACATGTGCAAAGGGATTTCCTTAGTTTTCCTCAGTGGCTAATACTCTGACTTTAAAAGCTCAAAGCATTTGATCCAATGTCAGCATTCTTATTGGCGAGGGGCAGTTTAACTGTTCTGTCTATGGGGAAAACCTGCTGAGATCCCGATGTGTTCACTTCTAACTGTAGATGTTTGTTCTGTTGTCAATCAGACCCAGAACCGAACTTTAGTGGAGAGCCTATGCTCATAGAATCATAGAATCCCTACCGTGCAGAAGGAGGCCATTCATAGGACATAGAACATTAGAGCGCAGTACAGGCCCTTCGGCCCTCGATGTTGCGCCGACCAGTGGTACCAATCTAAAGCCCCTCTAATCTACACTATTCCAATATCATCCATAAGCCCACACCGACAACAATCCTACCCATGCACTATCCCCATAACCCCAAGTATCCACCCTGCTAATCCCCCTGACACTAAGGGGCATTTTAGCAGAGCCAATTAACCTAACCTGCACATCTTTGGACTGTGGGAGGAAACCAGAGCACCCGGAAGAAACCCGCACAGACACAGGGAGAACATGCAAAGTCCACACAGACAGTGACCCAAGGCCGGAATTGAACCTGGTTCCCTGGTGCTGTGAGACAGCAGCGCTTGCAACTGTGCCACCTCAGTCCTTAGTTACTATATCAGTCCTTAGTTCCATATCAATCGATTTAATACATTTGTTTTTGTGGCCCAATGGTACCAATCATATTCAGATCGCAAACCATATTTTCTTTTTAACAAAACCAGTGTGAATGGCGGGGTGATTACCCAACATTCTCTGCGGGTGAGAATGTGCCCTATCCACATTACAGCACCGCCTTGCGCAAACGCGGTACCTGACTCAGACCGGAGCATGCGCAATCTGGGCTGTGACTGGCGCTGCGAGGAGCCGGAAAGAAACAATGGAGTGAGGTTCAGTAATGGAGCCGCTGGGTGACCGGGGAGGGATAGAAGCAGCGGAGTGGGCTGGGAGGCTTCATAAATACCCCGTAGAGGCTTCAATCCAGAATAAAATGTTCCTGGTCCCGCTTCAATTGGTACTGAATAGAGTCGGAGCTGAGCGGCTCCAGGCCCGGGTCAGCGGCCGCCATCTTTACAGGAACAAGATACAGCAGGGCGCATGCGCTGTGAGCCTGGCCCGGTTACCAACTCTCCCGGATTCGACTGGAGTCTCCAGGAATTTTTTTATTCATTCAGGGAATGTGGGAGCCGCTGGCTGGACCAGTATTTATTGTCCATCCCTAATTGTCCTTCAACTGAGTAGCTTGCCAGAGCGTCTCACAGGGAATTTTAAGAGTCAACCACATCTCAGTGGTTTGGAGTCATATTTAGGCCAGACCAGATAAGGATGGGAGATGTGTTTCCCAATGCATCCAGGGAATGTGGCTGCCACTGGCTGGACCAGCATTTATTGCCCATCTTTATTTGCCCTTGAACTGAGTGCACTTCACGGGGCATTTTAAGAGTCAACCACACTGCTGTGGATCTGGAATCACATATAGACCTGACCAGGTCAGGCAGCAGATTTCCTTGGCTCAAGGACATTAGTGAATCAGTTGGCTTTTTACAACAATCGACAATGGTTTCATGGTCATCATTAGACTTTCAATTCCAGATATTTATTGAATTCAAATTTCAGCATCTGCTGTAGTGGGATTCAAACCTCAGTCTCGAAAACATTCAGGACATTAAAAAATATATCTTTTGTTGTCATTTTCCTTTGAACTTCTTCACTGGAAATAAAAATATTGAAAATGGATAAAAGTTGTTTGCCTGACTGTCAATCATTATGCTGTAGGGTGAGGAGTCTTTTTTGCTTTCCAATTGGCCCAGGAAGGCAGTGGGGAAGGATGTGTTGACTGATTAATGGTTGGAGGATGGGCACAATAGAAAAGATGTGATAAAACCTCCAGGAAAACACTTAATCACATTTGGCAACTCAGAGGAGAGAATGTTGTGAATTTCTATCCTGGACTGACTGTGATGGTTTCTGTAAATTTACAGAGTGCTGGAAGTGGAGAATTGACATATGGGAAACTCAAATCAAACATCACATTGTGATCTGATGACGTCACTCAATACATCAGGACCTGAATGTCAGCAGCATCTGAAAGTGGAAGGTAACAGGTTTGTCGATTGTGTCGGTGAGAGAACAAAGAACAATACAGCACAGGAACAGGCCCTTCAGCCCTCCAAGCCTGCGCCGCTCCCTGGTCCAAACTAGACCATTCTTATGTATCCCTCCATTCCCACTCTGTTCATGTGGCTGTCTAGATAAGTCTTAAACGTTCCCAGTGTGTCCGCCTCCACCACCTTGCCCAGCAGCGCATTCCAGGCCCCCACCACCCTCTGTGTAAAATACGTCCTTCTGATATCCATGTTAAGACCATAAGACCATAAGACATAGGAGCGGAAGTAAGGCCATTCGGCCCATCGAGTCCACTCCACCATTCAATCATGGTTGATTTCAACTCCATTTACCCGCTCTCTCCCCATAGCCCTTAATTCCTCGAGAAATCAAGAATTTATCAATTTCTGTCTTGAAGACGCTCAACGTCTCGGCCTCCACAGCCCTCTGTGGCAATGAATTCCACAGACCCACCACTCTCTGGCTGAAGAAATTTCTCCTCATCTCTGTTCTAAAGTGACTCCCTTTTATTCTAAGGCTGTGCCCCCGCGTCCTAGTCTCCCCTGTTAATGGAAACAACTTCCCTACGTCCATCCTATCTAAGCCGTTCATTATCTTGTAAGTTTCTATCAGATCTCCCCTCAACCTCCTAAACTCCAATGAATATAATCCCACGATCCTCAGACGTTCATCGTATGTCAGGCCTACCATTCCTGGGATCATCCGTGTGAATCTCCGCTGGACCCGCTCCAGTGCCAGTATGTCCTTCCTGAGGTGTGGGGCCCAAAATTGCTCACAGTACTCCAAATGGGGCCTAACCTCCCCCCCGCCCCCCTCACCTTGAACCTATGACCCTTCGTGAACGTCACCACCGACCTGGTTTCGGGTTTCAGTGTGACTGGAAAGGCCCCGAGATTCACAAACCCTGGTTAGACCACATCTGGAGAACTGTGCTCAGTTCCGGGCAACAGGACATAATGGCCCTGGAGAGAGTGTAGAACAGATGTACCTGAGTGATATCTGAACTCCCAGGGTTAAATTCGGTGAGATTACAGGAAAGTGCCATTCCAGTGCAGAGGCCATTCAGCCCATTGGATCCATGCAAGCTGTCTACAGCAAGCCAGTCAGTCCCATTCCTCTGCTCTATCCTCATATCTTTGCAGCTTTATTTCCCTCTAGTGTCTATCCAATTTCATTTTGAAATTATTCATCGTGTCCATTTCCACCCAACTCGTAGGCAGCAGGTTTCAGGTCATTGCCACTTGCTGTGTAAAAGCATTCTTCCTTACCTCTCCTGTACTTTTTACATACAAATTAGGAGCAGGAATAGGCCACTTGGTCCCTCGAATCTGCTCCACCCTGTGGCTGATCTAAGTTTCACCTCAACTTCACATTCCTGCTTACTCCCGATAACCTTCCACCCCCTTGCTTATCAAGAATCTATCCAGTTCTGCCTTAAACATATTCAAGGACTCTGCCTCAACCACTTTTTCCAAGAGCCGGACCCACAAATGACCAGATTCATTCAGCTCAATTTCACAATCTGCCTTTGTGTTTTAATGGTTTTCTCTCACTCCCTTTTTTTGTGTTTTAAATCAATTTCACAGGGGAATTGCAGTCCAGAAGCTCGAACAAAAGATAACATCAGTATTGGACAGAGTCGCTCAATTTATTCTGAACTGAATATCATCAGATTTTAAACATGGAAGGAAAAAGCACCGTTCACAGTGGAGAGAAACCCTACACATGTTGTGTGTGTGCACAAGGCTTCAGCCAATCACCTGGCCTGTCAAACCACAAGTGCAGTCAAACTAAGGAGAAACCATGGAAATGTGAGGACTGTGGGAAAGGATTCATTTCTCCGTCCAAGCTGGAAACGCATCGGCGCAGCCACACTGGGGAGAGGCCTTTCACCTGTTCTGTGTGTGGGAAGGGATTCATTCAGTCGTCCGACCTTTCCAAACACCAGCGAGTTCACTCCAGCGAGAGACCATTCACCTGCTCCGAGTGTGGGAAAGGATTCAGTATTTCAGCCGAACTGTTGAGTCACCAGCGAGTTCACACTGACGAAAGACCTTTTAAATGTCCAGCCTGTGGGAGGTGTTTTAAAAGTTCTGGCGTACTGATGTCCCATCAACGTCTTCACACTGATGAGAAACCGTTCAGGTGCTCTCACTGTGGGACTGGGTTCAGACGATCATCTCAACTCATTGTACATCAGCGAGTTCACACAGGGGAGAGACCATTCAGGTGCTCTCACTGTGGGACTGGGTTCAGACGATCATCTGTGCTCACTGTACATCAGCGAATTCACACTGGGGAGAGGCCGTTCACCTGCTCCAACTGTGGGAAGGGATTCACCCAGTCATCAGACCTGCTGAAACACCAGCGAATCCACTCTGGGGAAAGGCTGTTTACCTGCTCTGTGTGTGGGAAAGGATTCACTCAGTCATCTGGCCTGCTGAAACATCAGAGAGTTCACTCTGCGGTGAGGCCATTCACCTGCTGTGAGTGTGGGAAGGGATTTACTACATCAACCATTCTGCTGACACACCAGCGAGTTCACACTGACGACAGACCTTTTAAATGCCCAGACTGTGGGAAGTGCTATAAAAGTTCTGGGGAACTGATGTTCCATCAACGTGTTCACACTGAGGAGAGACCATTCAGGTGCTCTCACTGTGGGACTGGGTTCAGGCAATCTTCTCAACTCACTGTACACCAGAGAATTCACACCGGGGAGAGACCGTTCACCTGCTCTGAATGTGGGAAGAGATTCATGACTTCATCGCACCTGCTCAGACACCAGAGACTTCACAAGTAACTGTAGTGATTGAACTTTGCTGTCAGTGACATTCAGGACTGAACCATGTTCATTAGGGTCTGTTTACATTGGTAATAGAGCCCAGCCACTTATAGGGGCTAATATTCTCACTAAAAGTCAAATAAATCAGTTTTGTGTTGAATATACGCATTGTGTTGAATCTTTTTGATATCTCTCACGCAATTCAGATCCTTTTGAAGGGATCTCCCACTCCCGTCTCCTCAATCCTCATCTCCAACAAGTTAGACTGTTCGAACATATGTAAGAATCCCTACAGTGCAGAAGGAGGCCATTTGGCCCTTGGAGTCTGCACCAACTCTCCAAAAGAGCTTCTTACCCAAGTCCACACCCACCCCTGCCCAATACCCGTAACCCCGCAAGTCTACCATGGCTAATCCCTCTAAGATACACATTTTGGACACTAAGAGGCAATTTAACATGGCCAATCCATTTAACCCACGCATCTTTGGACTGTGGGAGGAAACTAGATCACCCGGGGAAACCCACGCAGACAGGTGGAGTATGAGGATTTCATGGAGCTTCTTTGTTACTAAGATTGAGACAATCTGATCAGCTGCCTCTCCCTTCCACAAGGCCAAACTCTCTCTAAATTTCACCCTTTCCTGAGGCCTGAACCCACATCTTTCTCTAGTTTCCCTCCCGTCTCCCCTCATGGCTTCTTAGGACTCATTTTGCCCATGAGCCCCACCTCCTGCTCCATTGACTCTATTCCCACTAAATCTCCCACTAAACTACTGATCTCCTATTTCCCTGTGTCCCCGGACATTGTCAACGATTCTCTCAGGTACTGTCTCTCTTTCGAATTTGCCACCAGTACACCCTTGTCAAAAAACAATGTCTTGACCCCACCATCCTTACAATCTACTCCCCATCTCCAGCCTCCCCTCTCCAAACTGCAGTGTTTAAACTAACACAAGACATACTAACACAAGGGCAGCACGGTGGCACAGTAGTTAGCACTGCTGCATCACAGCGCCAGGGACCCGGGTTCGATTCCTGGCTTGATCAATGTCTGTGTGGAGTTTGTGCATTCTCCCCGTGTCTGTGTGGGTTTCCTCTGGATGCTCCGGTCTCCTCCCACAGTCCAAAGATGTGCTGGTTAGGTTGATTGGCCATGCTAAATTGACCCTAATTTCAGGGAGAATGGCTGGGTAAATAGATGTGAGGTTACGGGGATAGGGTGGGATTGTTGTCAGTGCAGGCTCGATGGGCTGAATGGCCTCCTCCTGTACTGTCGGGATTCTATGAAGAAAACACCAGACACCAGTTAGCGAAGGTTCCTTCAAACCAACACAGACAGAGAGAGATAGGGACAGACAACCCCCCACAACGACACACACAACCTGACACTCTCACACAGCCACACACACACAAACACAGTGCACCCATTTACTGAGGGTTGAAGACAGAATTTGATTTCCACATCAGGGACTGATGAAAAACAACATTGAATTCAAGGAGATTGTAGGACATGTAAACACTGAAACATCCTGAAACCAACAGAATATCCGAACACAGGAAGACCTGCTCTCATAAACCACAGAATCACATGGGAACAACACAATGTGATTTTCACAATCCAATTATAAACAATGTCAAATCTTATTTAAGAACACAATTAACATATAATAAGAAAATTATCATAATTTTCATCAACTACAAAAAAAGAACAACCATGATATTGTATAAACCTGAACAGCCAAGTGTACTGTTCCAAATCAAACAACCCCACAAACAAATATCTGTTACTTAACGTTTGGGAAACAAGAATATGGTCCTAAAACAGACAATATATACCTTACTGGAATCAGACACAGACACAGCAACATCTCAATCTTTATCTGCATGATCAGCTCCAAACAGCAAGATCCCAACCTACACCCCGAATCCGAACCCGAACACTTCACTCGAACCAACACCTCACTCGAACCAACACCTCACTCGAACCAACACCTCACCCTCCCTAATATCTCACCTTAACTAATACCTCACCCTAACCCTGGATGTGGTTCCAAACAGTACATTGGATTTATTATGAGTTAAAAAGGAAATTAATACTTTGACAAACTTCCCACGCCTTTGGTGAATGACAATTTCTCTATCATCCCTCTCCTGACCTTTCTGAGCCTCTGTGAAGTCTCGGTCATTTTAATCTGTTAATGGGTCAATGCCAGTTTTGTTGTCACTGCCTTACCTGGGAAAACTCAGGAATATCACATAAACACTCGGAAACTTCAAATCAAAGACATTTTCAGACTGGAAACTTCACTTTCAGTCAGGAACCGATTGCAGTTTTACACCAATCTCTGATTTCAGGGCTTGTTTTGTAAAACATCACCATCTAATAAAGTCTTCATAAAATGTCAAGAAATGTATTGAATATTAATAGAAACAGCTCACTCTCTCATGAAGAAAGCTTCCATAGCAGCTTGCTGGGTGACAAACACACGGGCATTCGGCCTCTGATATTCGGGTAAGCGTTCTCCAAGGCGGCCTTCGCGACACACGACAGCGCAGAGTCGCTGAGCAGAAACTGATAGCCACGTTCCGCACACACGAGGACGGCCTCAACCGGGATATTGGGTTCATGGCACACTATTTGTAACCCCCACAGAGTTTCACTGGCTGTCTTGTCTGGAGACAATACACATCTTTTTAGCCTGTCTTGATGCTCTCTCCACTCACATTGTTTTGTTTCTTAAAGACTTGATTAGTTGTAAGTATTCGCATTCCAACCATTATTCTGTTAATTGAGTTTGTGTCTTTATATGCTCTGTTTGTGAATAGAATCCCCACTCACCTGAAGAAGGGGCTTGCAGCTCCGAAAGCTTGTGTGGCTTTTGCTACCAAATAAACCTGTTGGACTTTAACCTGGTGTTATTAAACGTCTTACTGTGACAAACACAGGGCAGACTTGTTCTCTCTATCCAGGATATGTCTCTGTCATAAACCCTGACACAAGACATTTCTAAACCGGATAAGGTTGGATCTTATGACCTGGCCATTAACCAACTGTCTGAGTGAAGGTTAAACAGGCTCGAGAGGGAAAATCACTTTGGATAGGAAAGAGTTTTTCAAAGTGATCCGTGCTGGATTCAGACAGACACCAAACACTTTGACTGGATCCAGAGGAGTGAGATCCGAAGAGACCGTCATCTCCAGCTGCAGAGATCAGCTTCATCCGTCCGAGTGTCTGATCCGGGACCAGGAAACCATTCCGGGGAGACTGTCACCTCCAAACACAGAGCTCAGCATCCCGCTGATCCGGGATCAGTAAACTGTTCTCACTTGTTATGGCTCATTTGTCTTTTCTGCCTATTTAACTGATGTACCACTTTTTTAAAAAATTGATTTATTACTGTCACATGTATTAGTAAACAGTGAAAAGTACTTTTTCTTGCGCTATACAGACAAAGCATGACGTTAATA